>NC_058404.1:175796097-175836685 GCF_002201575.2 Neomonachus schauinslandi
AAGAAGAAGAAGAAGAAGAAGAAGAAGAAGAAGAAGAAGAAGAAGAAGAAGAAGAAGAAGAAGAAGAAGGAGGAGGAGGAGGGAACTGACTTAAGAAGCTTTTCTTGGACAGCTGCAAGATGAGTACATTTCCACACCTACCCACCAGAATCTTAAAAGTTTATATAGAGGCCTGACCTGGGTCCAGTCCCATACACCATTCAGTCGGTCTGGACACTTCATTACCATCTCAAGGCTGTATACTTCTGGGAGAAGACAAGTGGAACACATACGCCGAAGTTAAGGGAGGGTAAAGAGCTTCCAAATATCTAGGTCTAGTTCATGGATCAGCCATGTCTTTTTGATGACCTCTCCCAACACCACTACTCTTCACCTTCTCCCTTAGTGCCTCATGCTCACCTGCAGATGGTGGCAACAAGCCTCCACAGACAGTACAGGATACACGAGAGCTCCCACAGAAAGCACATGGATCAGCATCAGGCTTGGCTCTGTTGGAATGGAAGGAGACATGAAACCATAAACGCTTCTAGGCAATGCCCCAGGAAAAATAAGTGGGGGTCTCTCAGTATCCAGCCTGGCTTTTCAGGATTGAAAACAGACACAATCCTAGGACTTCTCTCCCAAGAGGGAGCCAGAGTTGTAGAGCAGGCACATCCACAGAAAGGGTTTGAGAGAGTCCCAGAATCTCTAGCTTCTTAGTTCTTGTCTTTTCCCCCTAGGTGGAAAAGGATGACTAGGGCTGGTTGGAGTTGGATAGTTCCCTTCCCTAAGTCACTTAGCTTCTGAAAATATCCCAGTAGGTTAAACTCTGATTAACTAGTTTCTCCTGAGGGCAGTCCTTGTTAAGAAGAACAGAGTGCTCTGATTTACTTCAAAATGTTTCCTTTTCACCTCTCCCCTGCCAGAAGCAAGAGAGGATTTTTCTCTGATTTTACACTGAGAAATTGGATGAGAAATTGGATGAGCTCCTGGAGGTAAATCACACAAAGAGTCACTTCCTATGATAAAATCCCTTTGGAGTTTTTAACTCTCAGATTTGTCCGCACTGAGTCTCCAGCGATCTGTCAACTGAAATTCAGATTTTCTTACCCTGGCACTTACTCTCCTGGCAGTTTCTGCTCATGAATTTCTGCTCCAGTAAGCCTCAACTTTCTGTATTCACTTCTTTCTTGAAACTTGTGAGCAATGGTTTGTCCTGGGTCCTCCACTCTCTTAAGGATCCAAGAATTACATGCTTTTAAGTCTGTTTCAGTATTTTAATTGCTGTTAGGTCTGAGTGGCAACTTCCAAGCTCCTTACATTCAGCACCAGAAACCAGAGGTCCCAAAGTTAAGTTTTTATCACTATTGACTGTTATAACTGTAGTATAAAATTTAAACAATGTATTTATTATTTATAAGTAAACATAATATTTGATATAACTATAGATAGAATAATTTCTTAATATCAAGTATTTTTTTTTTCTGATCACAATGCTATGAGACTCAAAAACAATAATGGGAGGAAAATTCACAAGCACTTGGATATTAAAAACATGCTCCTAAAAAATCCAGAGTCAAAAAAGAAATCAAAAGGGAAATCACAAAATTTCTTGAGACAAATGAAAACGGAAACACAACACATTAAAACTTACGGTATGCAGCAAACAGTTCTATAAAGGAAGTAGATGGAGATAAATGCTTATTTTAGAAAAAAAGAAAGATCACAAATAAATAACCTAACTTTACTCCTCAAGGAACTAGGAAAAGAATGTAATAAGCCCAAAATGAGCAGAAGCAAGGAAATAACAAAGATCAGAGAAGGAATAAATGAAATTGAGACTAGAAAAAATAAACAGAAATAAGAATTGATTTTTGGTAGATACACAGAATTGATGAACCCTTAGCTAGAGTAAGAAAAAAAAAAAGACTCAAATAAATAGAACTAGAAATGAAAGAAGAGACATTACAACTGATACTCAGAAATACAAAGGATCAAAAAAAAATGGACAATTTCAATAAATTGAATAACCCAAAAGAAATGAATAAATTTCCAGAAACATACGACTTATCAAGACCGACTAGTAAAGAAAATAATTTTAAATGGACCAATAATGAATAAGAAGATTGTATCAATAATCAAAAATCTCCTAACAAAAAGGTCCTAGAAGAAAACATAATTACTGACCTCCTACACTAAAAATGCAGCAATTATGTCAGTGATTTAATTTTGTAATATTCACTTCCCCCACCCAACCACCCCTTTCTGACTGATGATAGAATTTCATTCTTTTTGGTGTGGAATTCACTTTTCCCAAAATGACTTTTTGAGTATATGCTTATATAGCTGACTTTAAAATTCAATGAATGAGGGTTGCCTGGGTGGCTCAGGCGTTAAGCGTCTGCCTTCCGCATCAGGCTCCCTGCTCTGCGGAGAGTCTGCTTCTCCCTCTCCCGCTCCCCCTGCTTGTGTTCCCTCTCTCACTGTGTCTCTCTCTGTCAAATAAATAAATAAAACCTTAAAAAATAAAATAAAATGTGGGCGCCTGGGTGGCTCAGTTGGTTAAGCGACTTCCTTCGGCTCAGGTCATGATCCTGGAGTCCCTGGATCGAGTCCCCGCATCGGGCTCCCTGCTAGGCAGGAAGCCTGATTCTCCCTCTCACTCTCCCCCCTCTCATGTGCTCTCTCTCATTCTCTCTGTCTCAAATAAATAAATAAAATCTTTTAAAAAAATAAAATTCAGTGAATGATACTGTTTCTCTATTTTCAAGATCACCCTACATTCCTCAGAGTCAGTGCTATGTAATAGTTCCACACATGAGTCAAGGAACTTCAGTACCAACTAGTGTAAAACTGGAAGCATTTTAACACATTAGGTTATCAAGAGAGAAAATAAATCTCAATATAATCTACTCTCATTAGTTCATGTAATGATTCATTTTATTTCATGTTTTTCACATGAATACTCACCCTATTCTAAATCTTCAGTTAAATATACATGTAATGTCTGTGTGTAATTATCAATGAGCAATCCACAATCTTATTGCAGTTATCTTCCTGTCTCTTTTAGTCATACTATTGCATATTAGCTTCAGCTCCCTCAAACTTCTTTAAGGTACTTTGTGTTTCAGTATACTAGCAGATGTGTTTGTCTAATTATTTCTTATCTTTTTTTCTGCCTCATAATTTTGTTCACATTTGCTGTAGAGATTTTAGAAATCATCTAGATTGTTTGGTACAGGAAGGAAATCAACCCTGGACTGACTAATTGCTTGCAATCTTCCTGTTTTTCCTTGGATACATTTTCATTCTTACATATATTGGGCATTTTTGTTAACCCTTTTTACATACAGCTCTGCTATACTTCCAACCAGAGCTTGCTATACATTAAGTCAAACCATTTTTATATTGAAAATGGATAAAATAAGCCATGGTCTTCAGGAAAGTACTTTTGATTTAGCATTTTTAAAATAAACTATAGTTTGAAAGTTTTACGTAAATCACTAGTTTGGGTCAAAACCTAACACTCATTTTCTCTTGCTTTTCATCTCTTCATGACTCCATCTCTCAGAGCAGCTTTTCAAGGCTTGACGGCAAAGGGAATGATACCATTGCTTGATATGTGAACTGGAGATTTGGTGGAATGAAAGATTTTGACATTGAGATTGAATAAAAAGAATTTAAACTAATTAGAACACACACACACATACACATTCACACACGCATATATATAGTTATGTTCATTAACTTGTTTTTTACTTTTTTCTTCAAATTTCTCCCTATTCTAAATTCAAAGCTGATGAAGGAATATGTGATAGAAATACTAATTGAGCCATTTATATTTTCTAGGTAAGAAAACTGCTGATGTATACCGCTAATTTATGTTTTCTCTTTTTCCCTTTGTCACCAATCTTATTTATAAATTTTATCTTTTACTCTCAGTTTATGCCTTCTATCCTTCTTTTATTACCTAAGAGATGTCATATGAATACTGTCAGGGAAACCTGAATTAATCTTATATATGTACAATAGTTGACATTTTCCAGTTCCTCCATCATATTCCAGTAAAACATATACATGCCGTTAACCTCTTTCTCCTCTGTGTTTCAGTGCTCAGACTTCTCTCATTAATCATCTGTACACCTAGAGATTCTGTTCTTTTCTAAAACTCACACCAGACTAAAGCTCTAGAGATTTGACAGGCATTTGATAGGTTTTTACTTCCAAAAGAAGAATCAAAATGTCTCATAACTTATCAAAATGAGGCTTAAGGAGAATATGCTTTAGACAGACTTTGACTAAGAAAAAAAAAATTATCAGGTCCAAGAACTCCAGGGACAAATTTCAAGTAAAAAAGAAAGTCCTTTTGTTTGACTGAGTTACTTATTCTAATTTAAATAGATAATGCATGATATCAGACATTTTGGTATTTTATGGATAATTGGTAGGATTAATAATAGATTCTACAGAAAATTAGCTCATTTATCTCTGTGTGACATAAGATGCTAAAATTAACTAGAAAAGAGAAAATACTTTAATTTTACTTGACTATTTCAAATGCATCTTTGGGGTAATGTTATTTTTAAGGAACTTATTTTCACAAATGTTAAGCATATGATAAAAGGATCTAGAAAATCGGCAAATACACTGTTAAATGTGTGAAATAGCTCATTGGTTTATAGATTGAAACATTTACAAGGTTACTATGCCCCTCATTTGGAAAACATGATTAGTTACTCACTGAATAGAATACTTTAGCTTTTATTTGTTTATTTTTTTGAAAACCAGAGCCAGTACTAACCTATTGATGGAAAATGATATCGTTTTCCCAAAATGAATTTTATTGGCATACGGATAATTTCATTTGAAACTCTTAGTGACTTTTTGCTATTTGATTCACTTTGGTAAGTTCTTTCATTCTAGCCACATTCCCATCAACTCTTTTCATTCATTTATTGATGATTCATCCATCCATCCATCCAACCATTCATAGATAAGTATAATACTGAGCTGAATTAGTTGATGTAGATTCAAAAACAAATTAAATTATTCTTGTTGTCAAACATAATCAAGGAAAGAGACGTATAAAAATATTTGACAAATGTTATCATTGTTATACTAGACATTACTACTAAATATTAAAGTGGCATAAATTGAACTTGAAGGATAGACTCCAGTTAAAGAGTAGACAAAGACTTTTTGGGGCATGTGGGTGGCTCAGTGGATTAAGCATCAGACTCTTGGTTTCGGCTCCGGTCATGATCTCAGTGTTCTGAGATCGAGTTCTGCCTTGGGCTTTGCTCTCAGTACAGCGTCTGCTTGAGATTCTGTCTCTTCCTTTCTCTCTACCCCTCCCCTGTTTCTTGTTTCTCTCTCTCTCTCTAAAATAAATAATCTTTAAAAAAAAGAAAAAAGACTAGACTAATACTTTTAACAAGTGCAGACATAAAGTGGATTTTGAAGGTTGGAAATGTTGACTTAAGGAAGCCAACAGGGGTTGGCATTCATGTACTCAGTCTCATGAAAGTGTAGCCACATGGAGTAATGGCAGAAATTGGCATAATTAATGAACTTAATATGGCTTAAACATTGAACAGAAGTGGCTAAAAATAAGGCTAGATATGTTAGACCAGTATCAGGTTTGTATGTTCAGATAAAGAAGTTTAACATTATTTCTTGAGGAATAGAGAGTCATTTTGAAGAAAAGGAGTCATTGATAGATTTCTGTTTTAGTGAAATTGTCCAAGTAAAAATGAAAATGACAGTTGGTGTAGGCAAAACTAGAAACATAGAGTCAATATTAAAGTTATTCAGCAGTATAGCTGTGGAATGATGAGAGCTGATCTAACACAGAAAGAGTGTGAATGATGAGAAAGGAATAAACATGAGAGATTATAATAAATATGAAAGATTATAAGCCTGAAGTAAATAAACATTAGTGAATAAATAGAAGAGGCCGATAAAGGAGAGGAAGTAGTTTTGATTTAAAAAAGATCAATGAAAGAAGTACTGTGAATATGTTTACTTGAAGGTGCCTGTGGTTTCTTCAGATGATGATGTACAGCACTTAGTCAAATATGCAATCCTAGAAGGTTCTAGGCTATAGGTATAGAATTAACAATTTTCAATGCATAAGTAGTAGCAGAACTCATTTCTAGTAGAGGGGTCCATGGTATGATCTGTATACGAAAATTAGGATTAGGAAAGTGTTCAAAATAGTAGACTGTAGGACACAAGTTAATCAATAATTCACCGAAGAGGTATTTGTCTTACATTTAATCACAAATAAATTTTTAGAGAAATAGATTTTGAATGAAAGTATCCTTAACCAACAAAAACTAAATGAGAGGATGATTACCTAGAATCTGAAGTTTCTTCCTCAGGCACTAATTTTTCCATATGTTAGGGAATGCTTTTGCAATAGGGGTTATATTGTCCCTAAGGGCCCAGAAATTGGCTATGCAGAGAGTATGTGGGGGGAAAAAAAAACTTACTCATTTTATTTATAAGCACAGGTGTACATACAGTAAATACATGAATATATAGTATATCTGTAGTATTACTTCAGTGGGGCACAATGATTTGGGGAAAAAAAAAAAGGTTTAAGAAGTCTCCTGGGAGAGGTGCAATAAAAAATTGAGAAACACTGGTCTGGCAGTGGGTGGCAAACAGTATAAAGATATTTCTGTGTGTCATATATGATTTGTGAACCCTTGAACGTCAACTCTCATACCAAAGTGATTTAATGGACACAAAATCACAAGGACTGGCAATTTCCCTCTCTTACATTCTTACTCCAAATTCACATCTGACATTTTGACATATTTTGTCTGCTCAGCTGTTGTGTGGATGAACATTTCTCTGCTTAGTTCCTGTTCCTGAGGGACCATAAGCTTTTAATTTTAGGAAGCCAGGAACTTGGTGCCAAAATAGTTAGTGTTACTTATTGAAAGATCATTAATGGCACACATCATAAAAAATCACTCCAATTGTGAGAGCATCCTTTCTCCTATGATGCTTTCATTTAGTCTGCCATGTTTGCCCTTAACATGCTCATCCAAATGACTTGTATTTTAAAAGTTTTTCTTTATTTTTTTTGAGAATTTATGCACATTTCACCTGACTATAGATTTTATAGAGAGAATATTTGTAATTGCATGTTAAATTTATGGCTTGTTTATTTATTTATACCTATGGTATTCTGCATAAAGAAGCAGAGAATGAACTAGTAATGATGCAACCTCTTTCTTCCCTCAGGTACTATCATATAAATAATGGGTTGTAAACAGCCTTAAAGAAAAAGAATATTTCTCTGGATACATCGTGTGGAATAAGCAGTTGGCTTCTCTGCCTAATGTATGTGTGAGGCAAGCCTATGATATTTGTAATCTAATTTCTCTCAAGGAGAAATGTAGTTTGGGTAGATAAGTTAAGAGAAGCCTAAATCCTAGCTGAGGTATGTGGAAGTGGGTTTGCACATATAATTCCTAAATTCTAATGAAGTATTCTAAAACTAAGGTATCTGAACATAACATTCTGATTTTAAGTTGTACTTTTGCTGAATTATTTCATAAACAAATGAATTTAAGTATTCTTTAAAAAGAAGTTATGAACCAATATTCTGATCAAAAATATCAATTGACTGTGACTCAGTGGGAAAAGTCTTTTTTCAAGAAAGTCCTTTTTATCTTTCAGTCTTTTCTTATGCTCTCACTAGAGACCTAGGTCTGTGGAATAAAATGTAAGATTTTCTTTTCTAATAGTTTATTTTCTTATATGAGTAGAGTTTTAACTTAGAATCTTAAAATGCTGCTGGGGAGGGTGGGGTGTCTGTTAAGCTACAAAAATGATTTAACAATTATTAGTGTGTGATCTTTTATTTATCCCCCCCCCCCATTTTAGGGGAGATTTTTTTCAAAGGAGTTCTTGACCTGTAAACATTAATAACATTTTATCTTGTTTTTTTCACTTTACTCTTTTCTTCTTTTTGGAGGGAGCTAGTAACATTTTTTCACTTTGCACGAAAAAGAGGGTGGGGTGTCCGTTAAGCGTTAAACAATTATTAGTGTGTGATCTTTTATTTATTCCCCCCATTTTAGGGAAGATTTTTCAAAGGAGTTCTTCACCTGTAAACATTAATAACACTTTATCTTGTTTTTTTTTTTTACTTTTCTCTTCTTTTTGGAGGGAGCTAATAACATTTTTTCACTTGGCACGAGAAAGAGAAAACATTCCCCTCTGTTATATATTTCCATGGTTCCCCTTTAGCCAGGCTGAGGCTTAGCACAGTGACGGCCAATTTTGCCTGCTCAGCACAGTTGCAGGCTGATTTGGCTTGGCTTGACTCTCTCTTTTCAAAACCACTTTTCTCCTCATCATGCCTGGCCACTGCTAAAGTCTCCTCTTTGCCTGAGGAATCCGTGATGCCTCACATAACCTAGCAAATTGTACATTATCTTAGGTAGGCTCTATGTTAATAAAAGTGTTCCACGGTGCATGCATTAAAATGAATTCACTAGAATATTGGTGATAGGAATAAAACATACCTATGGTGTCAATAATTTTTGCTTAAGTGTAAATTAATAGGACTATTTCATGATGTTGTCAGAAGCTATTAAGAAATATAAAAAAAAAAATAGGATGCAAAGCATGATGCCAGAACATTATCCCCGCTCCTCTTTCAGTAAGGACTGAATACTATAAATATGTTAATTTTTTAATTGGCAGCAGTTATCTTCAGGGAAGAGAGCATATACTTTCGCCAAAGGACGCGATACACTTGCCTTGTAATAGCACATTATCTGTGTCTTTTATAACCCAGAGAACTTGAATACTTGTGTGATGTCACCTTATAATAAGGAGTAAATATTCTGTGTGCAGAAAGTTCACCTTGAGAATGAATAGTAGCTAGAGCTGAGTAAATTAACTGAAGGAAAAGAAAAAAAATATATGAATAGACAACAGCATGTTTTCCCTTGAGGAGAGGAGCAATAGAATATTCACAGAAAAGCAATTACTATGAAACTTAGTGAGGTATGCCAAAAAAGTGAAAGGAAAGTTAATGAGTTAAACAGAAAAGGGAAAGATGGCAACAAGACAAATCTGTTGTTAAAATAAAGTTATAAACAAATACATATCTATATACAGCATCGGTAGGTCATATGCTTTTTGAGTGCACTCGGTTATATACATATCTTATCACCTCTCCTTGATTGCAAACTGCGTAAGAAAAGAATCTGTAGTAGGTTGATTTTTGAATTACCAGCATCTCCCATTTGAATGCCTAGCACGGTGTTAGGGGCTCAGATACAGATTTGTCAGACAAGAGAAACCTCACTGAGGAACTAGAATCTGTCTGGCCATCCAGGGCCCACAGGTGTATGGGAATGTTCTCTCCACCAAAGTGTATGGGGATGTTCTCTCCACCAATCCTCAGTTGTCACTTAGAAGTTCTCTGAATTGAGAAGTCCAGCTAGGAAAGGCTTTGGTACTTCTTCTCTGATGTTCCATGTTCAGACACCTGAGTCCCAAAGCCCAATGGCCATTCAAGTAGGAACACACATCAAAAGTCTAAGCAAAAAGGTTGGTCTCTACACCATCCTGCCGCAGAGCCTCCCAGATAAAAGTGATATCTAAAGAAGTAAATCTATACCCTTTCCTAATCTACATTTAAGGACATATCACATTCCTTCATTGTAAAGCTAAATGCTTTACTAGATTGGCTTAATTTTTAAGTATTACCTTTATATTGTGGCCTAAGCTATTACTGAATGTGATCACCAGAGCCTTAAACTTGACTAAACTTTAGACCACCTTTTTCCTGATTTGAAGCTCCTGTCTTCTGTTTCCTTAGAAGAGTTATATTAGAAAACTTAATATAAATTATTTCTCTGGGTTTTTTTGTTTTTGTTTTTTGTTTGTTTGTTTGTTTTAAGCCTTTTGCCAGCTTACTACCCAGAAATGTCTTGCTAAAGGGTCTGGAAACCATCTCTTTGAAATGTAAACACTGATGGAGATAGTACCCTTACCTCCCAGTCTCTATGAGAAGGTAGAGGCCTAAATTAATGGGTGCTAATTAGCAAACACAATGGAGTAATCTCAGAGAAAAATAGTTGCAAGCTCAGGAATAACTCATTCTGCTCCACACCTCCCATCATCAGCCTCTCTTCTAATGTCCTCCAGTACCTTTCACTAGCTCACCCAGTGCTTAAAAAGCTGGAAGAAAAAAAGGTAAGTAACAACAACAAACATTGCCTTTTGTTTCAATGGAGGTGCGCTCAGTTTGAGTTATGGTCTCTCTCATCTATAACCTTGACTAAAGTCTTCCGGGCCTGTTTCACTTTGTCAGATACAATTTTTGCTTTGGCAAAGGTCATCAGCAGTCATATGAAACTGGATTCTCATTTATCCTGTAATTGTTACAAAATCTATTTTCTGTTTTAATACTGGGGGAGTCAGATAATGTCTTTCATAAGATGGTGACAGTAAAGTTTATTATTTATTTATTGTTTTTTCAGTGACAAAACTGAGTATTGTTATTGAAGATATATTGCAAAGGTTTTTATCTTAAACCATCAGTTGGAGTATATTATAGTATAATAGTATATTTTGTGGAGAGCAATTTAGTAGTATGTACCAAGAATTTTAACACATTCACTTTTTACCAAGTAATTACAGAAGAATTTATGCTAAGGGAATAATCAGAGATTTGCACAATTATTGATGAAAATATTCCTAAATGTTAAACATTGAAATAACAGTTAAGTAAATTATGGTATGTCTGGAAGAAAAATTATTATAAAGACATCAAATAACATTGGTGAATGATACTTCATGGCATACTTCATTATCCTTTTGTAGTTTCAGTGCCAGTTGGGAGTAGGAAGAGATTTATTATGGCCATATGCTAACTATGTTGAAAGAAATTATGTAAGCAAAATGTAATTTTGAAAGTTCAAGAAGAGGGAAACCTGGATACGAATTATCAGTGAACTAAAGACAAGTAATGAACAGATCTGTGCATGAGGTAGCACTGTTTGAATAAGACATCTTTAATTTGAATCTATCAATTCTCAATAAGGGCTTTAGGAAGTTTGTGCCTCTCTCAAATAACATGGAAAGTTTGTGATCTATATCTACTTTTCTGGTCAAAAAGTTCTTAGATTTAATCAGGTTCTCAAAATATTTGACAATTCTCAAAAATCTTAAAAACAAAAACACTTGAATTAATAGAAGAGCATCTTTTACATTGGACCAGGGTGTTTCTTTCAGCTATTCCAATAATGATATAGGGAGTATTTTGTGGCCATTATTATGAGCATTCACAGATTTCTGGTAAATGCAGGCCCATAGTCTAAATATCATCAGATAAAAATGTAAATGGAAGTAAGAAAAATGATTTTATTAAACATATGTTCACCATTCCATTAACCAATGTTGCTTTTCTCACTGAAATTTACATAATACCCACAATGTTGCTAAGAGTGACAGAGGTTAATAGAATCAAAAGTTAGCTCTCACTCATGCAGGTGCAAGCTAGTTTCAAATTATGTAGTCATTTGCTTTGTTCTAGGAGAACCTGTTTCTTCAGTAACAGCATTTCACTTTCTTTGGCAATTGAGCTTTCTAGTAGCAAACTGCTTCTTCTATTATGTTTTCTTGAATGAAATTTCTGTTGAATATATTAAGAGTTCTGTTTCTTTAGACACTTTAAAACATTAGCTTATATTTTTTAATACACTGCACATAAAATAAGCTGAACTCACTAAATACTTGTTTAATCGTGGTGCAGAAAGATAAAATACTATATTGTAAGAAATATTAGTGGTTATATTTTTCAGTATTTTAAAGGTATTAAGAACGATACCCATCCATTAATTCATTCATTTATTTTAAACACATGCACCAAAGACTGAGCATGTCTAAAAATATAAGGTAAATCTGGTCCCATTCACTTCAGTTAGATGAAACAGAATGTACAAATATAAGGGTAGTTAAAAAAAAAAAAAGAAAGAAAAGCCAACACAACATGTTTGATGAAGTTCAACAACAGTAGAATATACATTCATTCCCGATTCTTTGGAAAATAAATGGAATACAAGTGAATGTCATCATTAAATTTTAAAATAAGAAAAAAAAAGATTAATTATAAAATTGATTTGAATTTTAGTATCGTTATATCAAAAGTATGTTTCATAATCTTTAAAAAGAAAACATTAGCCATCTCTTTTATTTTGCTTTTCTTTCCTCTCATTGTTTTCCTCTTTGAGTCTGCTTATATCAAACAGATATATGTGTACATGCTGCAAGGTTGACTCCAAGGCTATATTAGACATAAGTGTGCTTGTATTTCAATTCTTGTAATTATAAGTGGCCCCTCTACAGACGATTTTGTTTTCTATGAAACACAACAGAAAGCATCAAATTAGGGGAAAAGAGTGGCTCAGGCTGCCCCAAGCAATTAAGGGAATTAAAGAAAATTACTAGAGGATGCTTTATGTACAGCAGGGGCTCTGCGGATGAAGAAATATAACTGCTAGTCACACCTGTGCTGATTTGTGCTGTGGAATTGAAATTATCATGAGTAAATATAATTACTTAGCAAATTTAATAAATGTTGTTTGGGGTTCTGAAAACAGCACTTAGTTCTACAAATTACATAGTGATAAATGTGGCAGCACACATTCAATAGTACCTTCAAATATAAATCTATGTAGAATGTTCTGGAATGTAGCAGGTTGGTTATGGAGAAGGAAAGATGACAAATTCCTGCAAATTGGTCACTGAGATGTTCACAGTTACCCATACTCTCATGTTCTTTCTTTGATTATCTAATTTTTTCAAAATTATTTTTTTCCCTAAATCTCCAATTGCTTAGACATCCAGGCTGCCCCCTGATTTATAAATAAGTTTTTTTTAAATTATTCTTAGTAAGAAATTAGTAAGTATTTGCTAACACTTGAAGTTGAGTGCCTTAAATAAGTATTTAATTAACAAATAAAGCAGTTATTGCTCTTGAGCTGTAATGACTAGCAATAATTGCTTTACGGAATTTAATAGTTATGAAATTAACAGAGATAAGCAATAAAAGGAAGAAATTAAGCTACACTGTTCATCATAACTTTAATTTGTGTGCTCTTAAAAATTATAAAAATGATTGGCCTTTTATTAAATGAGTATTAAGATAAACATTCATATATCCTATTTTGTCTTTGGAGGACTATGTTGACCTACTAAGTCATAATTGATCGTCAAAATGTAATACAATTTATTTTTGTTAAAAGGGCATAAAGTATTTATGTATTCTATAAAATTGCCATATAGTACAAGCCTACTTAGAGTATGCCTTCTGTTATAATACTAATAACCAATAGCCTTCTACTTTAATCAGTAAAATGTTAGAAAAAAATTTCAATAGTTTAAGTATGTTCAAGCATTTTAGCAAAATGGTTTTTAAAACATTGTTTAGTTTCCTTGGGCTGTTGTTACAAAGCAGCACAAATTAGGTGGCCTAAAACAATAGAAGCATATTCTGTCACAGTTCTGGAGGCTGGAAGTCCAAAATCAGGTTTCTTCCAGACCAAAGTCTCTAGGGGAGGATCCCTCCTCGACACGTCTAGTTTTGGGGGTTTGCTATCAATCGTTGGCACAACTGGCCTGTAGACTCATTGCTTCAATCTCGGCCTCCTTTACCGCATGGCCTTCTTTCCTGTGTATCTGTATCTCTGTATCTTCATATCCTCTCTATGTGTATGTGCCTGTGTTCAAATGTCCCTTTTCTAATGAGAATATCAGTCAATACTGGATATTATTGTAGCTGTACTAATCCAGTATGACTACATCTTAATTTGATTACATCTGCAAAGACCCTATTTAAAAATTAAGGTTACTGTCTTATTTCATTTGATCTGCTATGGCAAAAATACAATACAGTGGGTGCTTTAAACCTCATACATTTATTTCTCACAGTTCTGGAGGTGAGTAAGTCCAAGATCGCAGCACTGGCCAATTCAGTGTTTATAAGAGTCTATTTTCTCATAAGAGTCTTATGAGAGTTTCATAGATGGCTGGTTTGTTCACTATGTTCTCACAGGGCAGAAAGGGCAAGAGAGCTCAGTGGAGTCTCTTTTAAAAAGGCACTAATCTCATCATGAGTGCTCCACCTCGAGGCATAATCACCTCCCAAACGCCCTACCTCCTAATACCATCCCATAGGGTGGTAAGATCTCAACATACCAATTTTGGGAAAATACCAACTTTCAATCCATAACAGTCATATTCACAGACTCTGGGTGGACATAAATTTTTAGGGAACACTATTCAACCCAGTTCAAATGTGAAATATGAGTGTTTTGAGACTGACTTCCGAGTTCTGTGAGTGTTCTACAACAAACAAAACTTCCACTGGAATATTCACCAACACACATCAGATAATATTGCTTATGCTATAGTTAAGGGACTGGTAAACTTTTTCTGTATGGAGCTAGATAAATATTTTAGGCTTTGAAGGCCAGATGATTTCGGTCACAACTACTCATGTCTGCTTTTATAGCACAAAAGCAACCATAAGCAATAGGTAAACGCGTGGGCATAGCTGAATTTGGCCCCAGGCCATAGTTTTGCCCTCCCCCGATATTGTGAAAAGAAATTATTTTATTTATTTAATAGAGTAAATTTATTTAAAAAAATAAATTCTCAGGAAAATCTGTTCATCGAAAGTGATGTCCTCATTTTTTAAAAAAACTTTGTCTTTATTTTTTAATGCTATTTTAAGACCTGGAAAACAAAACACATTCTAAAAATCAAGTTCATAGAAAGGAAGAAAGATTTCTAAATTTAGATATGTGAATTTGTGGTAAATTTTAAAGTTCAGATATGTGGCCTTTCTTAGTTCAGTTCCCTGGGTGACTTTGCAGATTGTATGTCCTTAAAACTAACACTGTCTAAAACTATTTTTGCTATTTTACACTTTTAATATACCCATTCTTAACAAATGGAATTTTTTAAACACTCACTAGTAAGAGCTCACAAATGAATCAAATGAATAATATATTACTTAAAGTATTCTGGACACAGAGTGATATCCCAGTATTTAGATTTTAGATGAATTTTCTAGCATCCTTAATAATACTAACATTGGTTGATAAGTGTTGCCTAATAAAGGACTATTTTGAATGAAATTTATTATATAATTAATAATATTCTTTTAGTTTTAGTAATATTGTAGTCAAATATCAATAAATAAGTTGTTAGCGAGTTATATGATTTTAATAAAAACTGTTTTAGCAGTGAACGCTGAAGAATTAACATTCAGTGAACAGTTTGAATTACTGGAAAGAATAAAGACCAATATTGTAGAGCTGTTGCAAATTTCATCCATTTAAGTTTGATTAACAGACAAGGTTAAATTCCAAACAGCATTAAATTTTGCTTTCTGTATTTTTAAAAATGAAAACTTTCTCTAAGAATGAAAAAAATTAACTTCATCTACTTGTCATTTTAAAAAAGGACTCTTGCTACAAAGAAGGATATCCTGAAATGTACGAATTGTACAAAAAAAAATAGATTATTACAGAAGAGGCCCAGATCCTTTGAGTCAGCATCTCATGGTCTGAGCAAATTTTGCCTGTGAATTATGTTAGAGTTCTTCCTCTGAATGGGATGCATCTCCTTACCACATCTGAGAAGTCACCAAATCTTATCGCATCCATTCAACATTTTTTTTGTTAGATTGTTCTGACTCTGACCAGCCTTTCCATTCCTAATGTGCTTGCCTTATTTAGGCTTCTAGGTATTTCCCCCTAAATACTAAATATGTTGCTATCTCTCCTCCTCACATCAGTTGGTATCCTTTCCACTCTAGTCTCTTTATTCTCCTGAGAGTACCTTTTTTTTTCTTTTTTTTTTTAATTTAAATTCTTTGGCCAACATATAGTACATCATTAGTTTCAGATGTGGTGTTCAATAATTTGTCAGTTGCAAATAACATCCAGTGCTCATCACATCACGTGCCCTCCTTAATGTCTATCATCCATTTACCCCATCCTCCCACCCACCTCTCCTCCAGCAACCCTCACTTTGTTTCCCATAGTTAAGAGTCTCTCATAGTTTTTCTCCATCTCTGATGACTTCCCATTGAGTTTTCCCTCCCTTCACCTATGATACTCTGCACTGTTTCTTATATTCCACAAAGGAGAGAAACCCTATGACAATTGTCTTTCTCTGATTAACTTATTTCACTCAGCATAATACCCTGCAGTTCCATCCCTGGTGATGTAAATGGTAAGATTTCATCCTTTCTGATGGCTGACTAATATTCCATTGTGTGTGTATATATATATCACAACTCTTTATCCATTTATCTGTCAATGGACATTTGGGCTCTTTCCACAGTATGGCTATTGTGGATTGCTGCTAAAAACACTGGGATGCACGTGCCCCTTCGGATCACTCTATTTGTATCTTTCAGGTAATCCCTGGTAGTACAATTGCTGGGTCTAGGGTAGCTCTCTTTTTAACTTTGTGAGGAACCTCCACACAGTTTTTCAGAGTGACTGTACTAGCTTGCATTCCCACCAACAATGTAAGAGGGTTCCCCTTTGTCCACATCCTGGCCAACATTTGTTGTTTCTTGACTTGTTAATTTTAGTCATTCTGACTGGTGTGAGATGGTATCTCATTGTGGTTTTGATTTGTATTTCCCTGATGCCAAGGGATGTGGAGCATTGTTTCATGTATCTGTTGGCCAATTGTATTTCTTCTTTGGAGAAATGTCTATTCATGTCTTCTGCCCATTTCTTCACTGAATTATTTGTTTTTTGGGGGTGTTGAGTTCGATAAGTTTTTACAGATCTTGGAAACTAGCGCTTTATCTGATATGTCATTTGCAAATATCTCTTCCCATTCCGTAGGTTGTCTTTAGTTTCATTGACTGTTTGCTTTGCAAAGGCTTTTTTATCTTGATGAAGTCCCAATAGTTCATTTTTGCTTTTGTTTCCCTTGCCTTTAGAGACATGTCTCGCAAGAAGTTGCTGCAACCAAGGTCAAAGAGGTGGCTGCCTTTGTTTTCCTCTAGAATTTTGATGGTTTCCTGTCTCATATTTAAGTCTTTCATCCATTTTGAGTTTATATTTGTGTATAGTGTAAGAAAATGGTCCAGTGTCATTTTTCTACATGTGGCTGTCCAATTTTCCCAACACCATTTCTTGAAGAGACTTTTTTCCATTGGACATTATTTCCTGCTTTGTCAAAGATTAGTTGACCATAGCATTGAGGGTCCATTTCTGGGCTCTCTAATCTGTTCCATTGATCTATGTGTCTGTTTTTTGTGCCAGTATCATACTGTCTTGATGATTACAGTTTTATAATAGAGCTTGAAGTCTGGAATTGTGATGCCCCCAGCTTTGGTTTTCTTTTTCAACATTCCTCTGCCTATTTGAGGTCTTTTCTCATTTCATACGTATTTTAGGATTATTTGTTCCAGCTCTGTGAAAAATGTCAATGGTATTTTGATAGGTATTGCATTGAATGTGTAGATTTCTCTGGTTAGCATAGACATTTTAACTATATTTTTTCTTCCAATCCGTGAGCATGGAATGTTTTTCCGTCTCTTTGTGTCTTCCTCAATTTCTTTCATAAGTGTTCTGTAGTTTTTTCGAGTACAGATCCTTTGCCTCTTTGGTTAGGTTTATTTTTAGGAATCTTATGGTTTTTGGTGCCATTGTAAATGGGATTGATTCCTTAATTTCTCTTTCTTCTGTCTCATTGTTAGTGGATAGAAATGCCACTGATTTCTGTGCATTGATTTTATATCCTGCCACTTTGCTGAATTCCTGTATAAGTTTTAGCAATTTTGGGGTGGAGTCTTTTGGGTTTTCCACATAGAGTATAATGTCATCTGTGAAGAGTGAGAGTTCAACTTCTTCTTTGCTGATTCAGATGCCTTTATTTCTTTTTGTTGTCTCATTGCTGAGGCTAGGACTTTTCATACTATGTTGAACAACAGTGTTGATATTGGACATCCCTGTCATGTTCCTGAACTTAAGAGAAAAGTTCTCAGCTTTTCCCCATTGAGAATGATAGATACTATATGTGGGCTTTTCATATATGGTGTTTATGATATTGAGGTATACTCCCTCTATCCCTACACTGTGAAGAGTTTTAATCAAGAAAGGATGCTGCATTTTGTTAAATGCTTTCTCTGCATTGAGAGGATCATATGGCTCTTGTTCCTTCTTTTAGTCGTGTAGAGTATCACATTGATTTGCAGATGTTGAACCACTCTTGCATCCCAGGAATAAGTCCCACTTGGTTATGGTGAATAATCTTTTAAATATAGTGTTGGATCTTATTGGTTAGTATCTTGGTGAGAATTTTGGAATCCATGTTCATCAGGAATATTGGTCTGTAATTCACCTTTTTGGTGGGGTTTTGGGATCAAGGTAATACTGGTGTCATAGAATGAGTTTGGAAGTTTCCCTTCCATTTTTACTTTTTGAAATAACTTCAGAAGAATAGGTATTAATTCTTCTTTAAATGTTCAGTGGAGGGCGCCTGGGTGGCTCAGTTGGTTAAGCGACTGCCTTTGGCTCAGGTCATGATCCTGGAGTCCCGGGATCGAGTCCCGCATCGGGCTCCCTGCTCGGCAGGGAGTCTGCTTCTCCCTCTGACCCTCCTCCCTCTCATGCTCTCTGTCTCTCATTCTCTCTGTCTCAAATAAATAAATAAAATCTTAAAAAAAAAAATGTTCAGTGGAATTCCGCTGGGAAGACAGCAGGCCCTGGACTCTTGTTCATTGGGAAAATTTTGATTATTGCTTCAAGTTCCTTGCTGGTTATGGGTCAGCTGAGATTTTCTATTTCTTCCTGTTTCAGTTTTGGTAGTAAATACATGTCTAGGAATGCATCCATTTCTTCCAGACTGCCTAATTTATTGGCATATAGTTGCTCATAACATGTTCTTGTAATTATTTGTATTTCTTCAGTGTTGGTTGTTATTTCTCCTCTTTCATTCATGATTTTATTCATTTGGGTCATTTCTCTTTTCTTTTTGATAAGTCTGGCCAGGGGTTTATCAATCTTATTAATTCTTTCAAAGAACCTGCTCCTAGTTTCGTTGATTTGTTCTACTGTCTTTTTTGGTTTCTATTTCATTGATTTCTGCTCTAATCTTTATTAATTCTTATCTCCGGCTTCGTTTAGGCTTTATTTGCTGTTCTATCCTTTAGGTGTAAGGTTAGCTTGTGTATTTGAGACTTCTAGTTTCTTGAGAAAGGCTTGTATAGCTATGTACTTCCCTCATAGCATCACCTTTGCTGCATCCCAAAGATTTTGAGAAGTTGTGTTTTCATTTCCATTTGTTTCCATGAATTTTAAAAATTCTCCTTTAATTTCCTGGTTGACCCATTCATTCTTTAGTGGGATACTCTTTAATCTCCAGGTATTTGAGTTCCTTCCAAATTTCTTCTTGGGATTGAGTTAATGTTTCAAATCATTGTGTTCTGAAAATATGTGGGGAATGATCTCAATCTTTTGGTACCAGTTGAGATCTGATTTGTGACCCAGTATGTGATCTATTCTGGAGAATGGTCCATGTGCACTCGAGAAGAATGCATTCTGCTGCTTTAGGATGGAATGTTTTTTATATATCTGTGAAGTCCATCTGGTCAAGTGTGTCATTCAAAGCCCTCTTTTCCTTGTTGATCCTCTGTTTAGATGATATGTCCATTGCTGTGAGTGGGATGTTAAAGTCCCCTCCTATTATTGAATTATTATCAATGTGTTTCTTTAATTTTTTTTGTTAATTGGCTTATATAATTGGCTGCTCCCAAGTTAGGAGCATAAATATTTACAATTGTTTGTTCTTCTTGTTGGATAAGCCCTCTAAGTATGATATAGTTTTCCTCTTCATCTCTTATTAAAGTCTTTGGTTTAAAATCTAATTTGTCTGATATGAGGATTGCTACCCCAGCTTTCTTTTGATGTCCATTAGCATGATAAATTGTTCTCCATCACCTCACGTACAATCTGGAGGTGACTTGGGTCTAAAATAAGTTTCTTGTAGACAGCATATGGATGGGTCTTGCTTTTTTATCTAATCTGATATCCCATATTTTTTGATTGGAGCATTTAGCCCATTTACATTCAGAGTAACTATTGAAAGATATGAATTTTGTGCCTTTGTATTACCTGTAAAGTCATTGTCTGTGTATATTGTCTCTGTTCCTTTCTGGTCTATTGTACTTTGGGCCTCTCTCTTTGCTTACAGGATCCCTTTTAATATTTCCGGAAGGACTGGTTTAGTGATCACAAATTCTTTTAGTTTCTGTTTCTCCTAGAAGCTCTTTATCTCCCTTCCATTCTGAATGACAGCCCTGGTGGAAAAGTATTCTTCATGTTTTTCTCATTTAGTACCCTGAATATATCATGCCAGCCCTTTCTGGACTTCCGGGTCTCTATAGATACTTCTGCTGCCAGCCTAACATTTCTACCCCTGTAGTTTAAAAACCTCTTGTCTTGAGCTGCTTTCAGGATTTTCTCTTATATCTAAAATTTGCGAGCTTCACTTTTATATGTCGGGTGCTGATCTATTTTTATTGATTTTGAGGGGGGGTTCTATCTCTTGGACTTGAATGCCTGTTTTCTTCCCCAGCTTAGGGAACATCTCAGCTGTGATTTACTCAAATATACCTTCTGTGCCTCTCTCACTCTTCTTGCTCAGGGACCCCAATGATTATATATATTGTTTCATTTTATGGTATCGCTGATTTCTCAGAGCCTCCCCTCATAGTCCATTATTTGTTTTTCTCTCTTTTCCTATTTCCTTCCTTTCCATCAACTTGGCTTCTGTGTCACTTTTCTTTCTTCTACCTCATTTACACTAGCTGTTAGAGCCTCCAATTTAGACTGCATCTCATTTAAAGCATTTTTATTTTTGGCCTGGTTAGATTTTATTTCTGCACTAAGAGATTCTCTATTGTCTTTTATGCTTTTTTCAGGCAGAGCTAGTAACTTTATAATCATTATCTTGAGTAACAGCTCAGACATTTTACTTATATTGATTATATCTGTGGCAGAGAGTATTACCTCTGTTTTTTTCTTTTGTTGTGAATTCCTCCTTCTAGTCATTTTGCCAGAGAAGAATGGATGAATGAAAGAACACAATCAAAAATATCAACGACAACCCAAGTGAAATACACACTAGACAAATTCAAAGAGGTTAGAAACCAAAAAAGAAAAGAAAAAGAAAAAAAGTGGGGTGGGGCACTAAGTCTCCCAGAGGAAGGCAGAAGGCAGAAGGCAGAAGGTCATCAAGTTTCTACCCTCACAGGGCTGAGAGTACATTTAAAAATGCAAAGCTCATCATAAAACTTTCCACTTAAAGTATTTCAAGATTGTCATTAAGGATTAGAATCGATTTCAAACTTTCTTGAAATAGCTTACTGAGATATATATGTATGTATCTTTAACATATGTATGTATCAATGAAGCCATCACTACAATCAAGGTGATAAACATATTCATCACCTCTAAAAGTTTCCTCCTTCTCCTTTGTGTGTGTGTGTGTGTGTTTTAATTTGTGGGGTTTTTTTTTTTAAATTTCTTTGGATATTTTTGGGGGGATGGGTTTTGTTTTGCTGGTTTGTTTTTGTGTGTGTGTCGTTCCTTTTGTGGTAAGAACACTTAAGAGGAGGGGGCACATGGGTGGCTCAATCAGTTAAGTAGCTGCCTTTGGCTCAGGTCATGATCCCAGCCTCCTGGGATCGAGCCCCAAGTCGGGCTCCCTGCTTGGTGGGGAGCCTGCTTCTCCCTCTCCCTCTGCCTGCCTCTCTGTCTACTTGTATTCTCTATCTCTCTATCAAATAAATAAATAAAATCTTGGGAGGAGCAAGATGGTGGAGGAGTAGGAGACCTAAATTTCGTCTGGTCCCAGGAATTCAGCTAGATAGCTATCAAACCATTCTGAACACCTACAAACTCAAAAGGAGATCAAAGAAAAGAATAGCAGCAACTCTGAACAGAAAAGTGACCACTTTCTGGAAGGTAGGACATGCGGAAAAGTGAATCCCAGGTGATATATGGGAAGATAGACTGCAGGGGGAGGGAGACTCCATTCGCCGGCTACAGGCAAGTGATAGAGTAGCGGAGGACAAAATCAGAACTTTTAGAAGTCTGCTCTGCTGAGGGATGGCACTCCAGTGCTAACTGGGGGGTGAAACCCTCTCCTGAACAGTGTGGTCTCAGTGCCCTCAGGGTCACAGAAAGACTGGGGGTACCTGAGTGCAGCAGAGCTCCCAGGTATTGGAGTGGGAAAGCAGGCAGCAAAGACAGAGCCGAGGAGTGGGCTCTCAGCTTGGGGTTGCCATAAATTGTGATCCATGGCACAGTTGGGCCACTACTCTTCTAGTACGGACTCAGCAAGTGGCAGATCCAGGGAACTCACCTTCCTCCCCTGGAGGAGCAGCACAGGATCCTGCGATGGGAATCTGCTGGGTTTGGAAACTCCAAAAGGGGTCATGTGCCAGAGATAGAAAAGCTCGGTCACAGGCTGGGTGAGCTTGGAGTGTGTCTGGAGACCGAGAAGATGGAGTGATTGACTGCTTTTCTCTAGGGGCTCACTGAGGAGTGGGGTCCCCGAGTCTCAGGTCCTCCAGGGCGGAGATTGGGAGGCCGCCATTTTCACTCCCATCCTCCAAAGCTGTACAGAAAGCTTGCAGGGAACAAAAGCTACCAAGAGCAAACCCGAGCAGATTGCTTAGCCTGGCCCCTGGCAAGGGCAGGACAATTCCGCCTCGGGCAAAGACATTTGAGAACCACTGCAACAGGCACCATCCCCAGAAGTTCAGCAAGAACAACCAGGCAAGACCAAATTTACCGATCAGTGAGAATGGCAGAACTCCAGCACTAGGAGAATACTGCACATAGAATTCATGGCTTTTTTCCCCCTGATTCTTTAGTCATTCAAAGTTAATTTTTTTAATTTTCTTTTTTTTCTTTTTCTATTTTTTCTTTGAATTTTTCTCTTTCCCTTTTCAACCAACATCTTATCAATCCTTTTTTAAAAAATCTTTTTTATTTTTCATTTTTAGAGTCATAGTCTATCCCTTCATTGTAGTTAACCTTATTTCTGGTATATATCTCTCCTTTTTTTTTTTTTTTAAGTTGTTCTCTCTTTAAAATTTTGGGATACAGCTTCTTCTAACAGACCAAAATATACCCTAAGTCTCTAGTGTATGGCTTTGCTCTAGTCTCCTGCATGATCACATTCTCTCCTTTTTTTTTTTTTATTTCTCTTCTTTCTTTTTTCAACCAACTTCTCATCAATTCCTTTTATAAAATCTTTTATAATTTTCATCTTTACAGTTATATTCTATCTTTCTTTCTATTTACCCTTATTTTTGTACATATATAAGTTTTTCTTTCTTTAAAATTTTGGGAGGCACTTTCTTCTAACAGACCAAAATACACCCAAATCTAGTGTGTGGCACTGATCTATTCACCAGCTTGATCATATTTGATCATATCCTTTTTTTTTTTCTTTTCTTCCCTTTCTTTTCCCATGATTTCAGGTCTCTTCTGATTTGTTTAGTGTATATTTTTCTGGGGTTGTTGTTACCCTGTTAGCATTTTGTTCTCTCATTCATCTATTCTCCTCTGGACAAAATGACAAGATGGAAAAACTCACCTCAGGAAAAAAAAAAAAAAAAGAACAAGAGGCAGTACCAACTGCCAGGGACCTAATCAATATGGACATTAGTAAGATGTCAAAACTAGAGTTCAGAATGATGATTATAAAGATACTAGCTGGGCTTGAAAAAAGCATGGAAGATACTTGAGAAACCCTTTCTGGGGAAATAAAAGAACTAAAATCTAACCAAGTTGAAATCACAAAGGCTATTAATGAAGTGCAATAAAAAATGGAGGCTCTAACTGCTAGGATAAATGAGGCAGAACAGAGAATTAGTGACATAGAAGACCAAACGATGGAAAATAAGGAAGCTGAGAAAAAGAGAGATAAACAACAACTGGATCACGAGGGCAGAATCTGAGAGATAAGTGATACCAAAAGATGAAACAATATTAGAATAATTGGGATCCCAGAGAAGAAGAAAGAGAAGGGCAGAAGGTATATTGGAGCAAATTATAGCAGAGAACTTCCCTAATTTGGGGAAGGAAACAGGCATCAAAATCCAGGAGGCACAGAGAACCCCTCTCAAAATCAATAAAAATAGGTCAACACCCTGACACCTAATAGTAAAACTTATGAATCTCAGAGACAAAGAGAAAATCCTGAAAGCACCTCGGGACAAGGGGTCTGTAACCTACAATGGTAGAAACATTAGATTTGCAACAGACCTATCTACAGAGACCTGGCTGGCCAGAAAGGACTAGCATGATATATTCAGAGCACTAAATGAGAAAAATATGCAGCCAAGAATACTATATCCAGCCAGATAGAAGGAGAGATAAAAAGCTTCCAGGACAAACAAAAACTAAAAGAATTTTTAAACACAAAACCAGCCCTACAAGAAATATTTAAAGGGGTCCTCTAAGCAAAGAGAGAGCCTAAAAGTAACATAGACCAGAAAAGAACAGAGACAATATAGAGTAACAGTCACCTTATAGGCAATACAATGGCGCTAAATTCATATCTTTCAATAGTTACCCTGAATGTAAATGGGCTAAATGCCCCAATCAAAAGACACAGGCTATCAGATTGGATAAAAAAACAAGACTCACTGATATACTGTCTGCAAGAGACTCATTTTAAACCCAAAGACACCTCCAGATTGAAAGTGAGGGAGTGGAAAACCATTTACCATGCTAACAGACATCCAAAAAAAGCTGGGGTGGCAATCTTTATATCAAACAAATTAGATTTTAAACCAAAGACTATAATAAGAGATGAGGAAGGACACTATATCATACTTAAAGGGTCTATCCAACAAGAAGATCTAACAATTGTAAATATCCATGCCCCTAACATGGGAGCAGCCAACTATATAAGCCAATTCATAACAAAATCAAAGAAACACATTGACAACAATACAATAATAGTAGGGGACTTTAACACCCCCTTCACTGAAATGGACAGATCATCTAAGCAAAAGATCAACAAGGAAATAAAGACTTTGAAGGACACACTGGGCCAAATGGACTTCACAGATATATTCCAAACATTCCATCCCAAAGTAACAGAATAGACATTCTTCTCTAGTGCCCAAGGAACATTCTCCAGAATAGATCACATCCTAGTCACAAATCTGGTCTCAACCCCATACCAAAAGTTTGGGATCATTCCCTGCATATTTTTGGACCACAATGCTTTGAAACTAGAACTCAATCACAAGAGGAAAGTTGGAAAGAACTCAAATACATGGAGGCTAAAAAGCATCCTACTAAAGAATGAAGGGGTCAACCAGGAAATTAAAGAAGAATTAAAAAATTTCATGGAAACAAATGAAGATGAAAACACAACTGTTCAAAATCTTTGGGATGCAGCATAGGTGGTCCTAAGAGGAAAGTATATAGCAATACAAGCCTTTCCTAAGAAACTAGAAAGGTCTCAAATACACAACCTAACCCTACACCTAAAGGAGCTGGAGAAAGAACAACAAATAAAGCCTAAACCCAGCAGGAGAAGGGAAATAATAAAGATCGGAGCAGAAATCAATGAAATAGAAACCAAAAGAACAGTAGAACAAAACAACGAAACTAGGATCTGGTTCTTTGAAAGAATTAATAAGATTGATAAACCCCTGGCCAGACTTATCAAAAAGAAAAGAGAAATGACCCAAATAAAAAAAAAAAATCATGAATGAAAGAGGAGAGATCACAACCAACACCAAAGAAATACAAACAATTACAAAAACATATTATGAACAAATATATGCCAGCAAATTAGATAATCTGGAAGAAATGGATGCATTCCTAGAGATGTATCAACTACCAAAACTGAACCAGGAAAAAATAGAAAACCTGAACAGATCTATAACCACTAAGGAAAATGAAGCAGTCATCAAAAATCTCCCAACAAACAAGAGCCCAGGGCCAGAAGGCTTTCCAGGGGAATTCTACCAAACATTTAAAGAAGAATTAATACCTATTATTCTGAAAATATTCCAAAAAATAAAAATGGAAGGAAAACTTCCAAACTCATTTTATGATGCCAGCATTACATTTATCCCCAAATCATCAAAAAGGAGAATTACAGACCAATATCCCTGATGAACATGGATGCAAAAATTCTCCCCATACTAGCCAATAAGATACAACAGTACATTAAAAGGATTATTCACCGCGACCAAGTGGGAATTATTCCTGGGCTGCAGTTTGGTTCAACATCGGCAAATTAATCAATGTGATACAATACATTAATAAAAGAAAGAACAAGAACCATATGATCCTCTCAATAGATGTAGAAAAAGCATTTGACAAAGTACAGCATCCTTTCTTGATTAAAACTCTTTAGAGTGTAGGGATAGAGGGTATATACCTCAATATCATAAAAGCCATCTATGAAAAACCCGCAGTAAATATCATTCTCAATGGGGAAAAACTGAGAGCTTTCCCTCTAAGGTCAGGAACATGGCAAGGATGTCCATTATCACCACTGCTATTCAACAGAGTACTAGAAGTCTTAGCCACAGCAATCAGACAACAAAAAGAAATAAAGGCATCCCATTTGTCAAAGAAGAAGTCAAACTCTCTCTTTGCAGATGATATGATACTTTATGTGGAAAACCCAAAAGACTCAACCCCAAAAATGCTAGAACTCATACTGGAATTCAGTAAAGTGGCAGGATATAAAATCAATGCACAGAAATCAGTTGCCTTTCTATATACTAACAACAAGACAGAAGAAAGAGAAATTAAGGAGTTGATCCCACTTACAATTGCACCCAAAATAATAAGATACCTAGGAATAAATCTAATGAAAGAGGCAAAGAATCTGTACTCAGAAAACTGTAAAATACTCATGAAAGAAATTGAGGAAGACACAAAGAATTGAAAAAAGGTTCCATGCTCATGGATTGGAAGAACAAATAGTGTGAAGATGTCAATGCTACCTAGAGCAATCTATACATTTAATGGAATCCCTATCAAAATACCATCCACTTTTTTCAAAGAAATGGAACAAATAATCCTAAAATTTGTATGGAACCAGAAAAGACCCCAAATAGGCAGAGGAATGTTGAGAAAGAAAACCAAAGCCCTTGGCATCAGAATTCTGGACTTCAAGCTCTATTACAAAGCTGTCATCATCAAGACAGCATGGTACTGGCACAAAAACAGACACATAGATCAAGGAACAGAATAGAAAGCTCAGAAATGGACCCTCAACTCTGTGGTCAACTAATTTTTGACAAAGCAGGAAAGAATGTCCAATGGAAAAAAGACAGTCTCTTCAACAAATGGTGTTGGGAAAATTGGATAGCCACATGCAGAAGAATGAAACTGGACCATTTCCTTACACCACACACAAAAATAGACTCAAAATGGATGAAAGACCTAAATGTGAGACAGGAGTCCATCAAAATCCTTGAGGGGAACATAGACAGCAACCTCTTCGACCTTAGACGCAGAACTTCTCCTAGAAACATCACCAAAGGCAAGGGAAGCAAGGGTAAAAATGAAGTATTGGGGCTTAATCAAGATAAAAAGCTTTTGCACAGCAGAGGAAACAGTCAACAAAACCAAAAGACAACTGACAGAATGGGAGAAGATATTTGCAAAGGGCATATCAGATAAAGGGCTAGTATCCAAGATCTATAAAGAACTTACAAACTCGACACCCAAAGAACAAATAATCCAATCAAGAAATGGGCAGAAGACATAAACAGACATTTTTCCAAAGAAGACAGCCAAATGGCCAACAAACCCATGAAAAAGTGCTCAACATCACTCAGCATCAGGGAAATCCAAATCAAAACCTCAATGAGATACCACCTCACACCAGTCAGAATGGCTAAAATTAACAAGTCAGGAAATGACAGATGTTGGCAGGGATGCGGAGAAAAGGGAATCCTCCTACACTGTTGATGGGAATGCAAGCTGGTGCAGCCACTCTGGAAAACAGTATGGAGGTTCTTCAAAAAGTTGAAAATAGAGCTACCATATGACCCAGCAATTGCACTACTGAGTATTTACCCCAAAGATACAAATGTAGGGATCTGAAGGGGTATGTGCACCCCAATGTTTATAACAACAATGTCCACAATAGCCAAATATGGAAAGAGCCAAGATATCCATCAACAGATGAATGGATAAAGAAGATGTGGTATATTTATGCAATGGAATATTATACAGCCATTAAAAAAAAAAAAACAACGAAATCTTGCCATTTCTAACGATGTGGATGGAACTAGAGGATATTATGCTAAGCGAAATAAGTCAATCAGAGAAAGACATGTAACATATGATCTCACTGATATGAGGAATTCTTAATCTCAGGAAACAAACTGAGTGTTGCTGGAGTGATGGGGGTGGGAGGGATGGGGTGGCTGGGTGATAGACATTGGGGAATGTATGTGCTATGGTGAGCACTGTGAATTGTGTAAGACTGTTGAATCACAGACCTGTACCTCTGAAACAAATAATACATTATATGTTTTTTTAAAAAAAAGACAATAGTAGGAAGGGAAAAATGAAGGTGGGCAATTGGAGGGGGAGACGAACCATGAGAAACTATGGACTCTGAGAAACAAACTGAGGATTCTAGAGGGGAGAGGCATGGGGGGATGGGTTAGCCTGGTGAAGGGTATTAAAGAGGGCATGTATTGAATGGAGCACTGGGTGTTATATGCAAATAATGAATCTTGGAACACTACACCAAAAACTAATGATGTAATGTATCTTGATTAACATAACATAATAAAAAATAAAATTAAATAAATAAATAAATAAAATCTTTAAAAAAAAAAAAGAACACCTAACATGAGATTCCGTCTTTACCATTTTTAAGTCCACAATATAGTGTTGTTAGCTAGAAGCACAATGTTGCACAATAGATCTCTAGAACTTATTCATGTTGCATAACTGAAACCCTTATACCTCTTGAACAAGTTTACATCAGTGTGATATACCACATCAACAGATGAATGATAAAAATCACAAGATCGTCTCAATAGATACAGAAATAGCATTTGATGAAATCTAACAGACTTTCATATTAGAAATGCTCAACAAACTGAGCATAGAAGGTATTTATATCAAAATTAATAAAGGTCAAATATGACCACAACTAACATTATAATCAATTGTGAAAAACTGGAAGCTTTTCTTCTAAGATGAGGAACAAGGCAAATATACCCACTCTTGACACTTTTATTCAATGCAGTACTGGAGTCCATGCCAGAAAAATTAGGCAATAAAAGGAAATAAAAGGCATCCATATCAGAAAGAAAGAAGTAAAATTATCTCTGTTTGTGGATGATATGGTCTTAAATGTAGAAAATCCTAAAGATTACTCAAGTTTTTTTTTAAGTTAACACAAAGCATCCTTTAAAAACTTGCTCATATATTTATATATGAATACATAGAATATATGTGAAGTCTGTATGTGTGTGTGTTTATATATATGATCCTCAACTCCTGTTAAGGCCATGGTGTTCTTTATACAAAATGTTCTTTTTACCTGCAATATCATTCCATTCTGCCTTTTTTATTTAGTTAGATTCTAATTGCCCCTTAGGATCAATCAGCTCAGCTCTTACCCCTATGAGTCCATTCTTGATTCTCCCAATCTGATTTAGATGATCATCTTCGTTGAATTTAATGCAACCCACATTTATTTTGGACACAATACATACTCTACTACAACTGATGAATGATATCACCCAACAGACTGTAAAGCTTGCTGAAAGCAAGCAATATGGTTATGTATTCCCATGAACCAGCAGTGTCATGCATATTTCAGACACTCTATAAGCTGTTGCTGGCTTAATGAATAAATTAAGAATGAATAATGCAAAGATGGAATTTTTTTTTAAATGGAGGGAGTTTAGATCATAGTATGTATGGAGGATAATAGATTGAGAAATTTTGCAGAGGCAAGTTGAAGCCACGTGATAAAGGATCTGATACACCAGGGACAGAGAATTTTAATAGTCTGTGCAAGTGATAGAGTACAGTTGATGGTTTTTCAAACAGAATTATGAATTAGGAAGTTCAATTAGGCAGTAATGATGAAAATGAAATGGAGAAGAGAAAAACTGTAAATGAGAGCAGTCAGGAGATAGTGGCATTAGTCTGTTTTGGCTGAAGTACACTTGCGCTGGAAAAGTGGCTATTGGGAAGTTGATTAGGTGTTTTGTTTATTTTGCTTGCTTTCCCTTCCATGGGTTACCTTTTTCCCTCACCAGTCCTGTACAACCTTGTAACCTTGGAAAAGAGTTTTAATAATCTATACTTCAGAAGAGTTAACTCTTCACTATGCTGTAAAATCGAACTTTAGACCTTTTCCAAAAGATTTTTACTATGTCCATTTCCTGGTCCTATTCCCTCATATATTTATCTGATGAACATATTTTCAGATTCCTGAACCCAAATCTGTTCATTAAGTCATAGGACTTCAAAGCTTAACTATAATTTCAAAATTGCAGGCTTCAGAAGACTTTATAACTGCAGAGTTTGCTATGCCAGTGATTTAATTAGAATTTTTACTAATATTTGTTTAAGGCTTACTATGAGCCAATCATACACTAAGCTCCTTATTTTTATTTTTTCTAAGATTTCATTTATTTATAAGACAGAGAGAGAGCGAGACAGCAGCAGCAGGGCCAGGGGCAGGAGAGGAGCAGAGAGAGGCACAAGTTGACTCCCCACTGAGCGTGGAGCGGAGCCTGGAGCACAGAGCCCTGAGGCAGGGCAATCCCACAGACCTGAGGTCATGATCTGACCCGAGACCAAGAGTTGGACGCTTAACCTACTGAGCCAGCCAGGCAACCCTACAGTGAGCACTTCAAATGCAGTCTCTCTTTCATTTATTCCCACAGCACTGAATTATAGGTCCTATTTTCAAAAGTGAGAAAATTGATGCTTTGATAGATGATGCAACTTGCTAAGGCTGTATAAATAACAAGCACTACAGGAAGAATACCAACTTAAGTCAAACAATAAACCCTGTGTCTTGGTTACAAGGAAACTATCAACTGAGGACTGCCTATATTTTGGAGCCAAGACAGATAATATTTTTTATTAAGTGTTAAAGTGAACTGTGAGAGATAGAAGACAGGGCATATAAGCAAGCCCAGGGTCTTACCTTTGCCATGGCAAAGATAATAATAGTATGACTGATTTTAAAATCTGTACATTGGGGGGATCTAATGAATTTTATAGGGAGGCAGATGAACAGAGTATGGACAACAATAGCCACATTAGCATAATGCGAACATAGTTCTGCCTAAGTGGATAGAGGAAATTATTTTTTAACCATTAATGCAAATATATAGTGTTTAATGTTCTATTATCTGATTATTTTAAATAATGTGCCAGGGTAATAAATAGAGGGCTTTTTTTGACAAAATATCATTGCAACATTTGGTTTTTCCAATTCAGTAAATCATTCCAAGCGAGGTCATTTTTCAAGGTCTTATAGACAAACTTCAGTTCTCTAAACTTTCACTTCTTGTGGAATTATTTTTGCATTTTGATACTTAAACAATATATTCTACAAGTTAAGATGTATTGATAAAACAATCCAGAATTCTGGTAGGCAATATAATAAAATTCAAAATTTGCTTTACATTTGAAATTTTTAAAATACAAGGGCTATTTATTTCTAACCTCAAAACTAATACTCTCTGAGATTACATAACTTCAAAATACCATCATATTCCACCATAGGGAGAAGACTACTTTTTTTTTTAGGTTAAAGAAAGTCAAGCTACAGCACTTTTAGTGAAATAATTTACAATAACTCAGTGGGAATGCTGAATAAGAGGGCATGTGAATGAAAACAATTCACTTGGTTCAAACATGTGGATGCAAAGCTTTGTAAAAGTTACTTTGAAATATTTGGCTCACAAAGTTCATTTTACTCCTTTATTCTGAGTATAACAAATTGACTATATTTTTAAAGTTAATTTTATAAATATTTTTCTGAAGTGTGAATATGACCCCTCACATATTTTCTAGACAATTCATAAGTATATTTATAGATTGAAATTTCAGATTCCTTTCTTGGAGGTATGGAAAATAGACTCCATCCATAGCCCCTACTTTTTTTTTTTTAGTCTAAGGCACATTCTCTAATCAAACAGATAGTAGCCCTAAGACAGTAATATTAATCAATGACAAACAAGATTTCTGCTACTTAGAGAAACACTTAAGTCATCACAGTTGTTTTGACCATCCATTCTGCTCTATAAGAAAACATCATTAGATTAATTGATCAACTTCTAGTTTCTATAGCTATAAGTGTACTTGTTCTAGATTTCCATACTTTATACAACTGAAATTAAGTCTCATTATACTTCATATTTATATTTACCTGTTCTGCCCAAACAAATAAATGTTTGAAAATAAATATACAGAAAGCATAGAGTTAGCCTATTATTTCAGAATCAATAGTAATATTCAAGTTTTGGGATATCTATAAAAATAATAGTTCACTCTGTAAAAGCACTACTATTTTGTATTTTAGTATCTAAGTAAGTTATTCAACATTGAAAGCACCTATTATATTCCATGTAGTGTGATGAGTTATGAAGAGATATAAAAATGATCCAAGTTTCTATCATTAAAAACATGGGAAATACATTCATCATGAAATTCTGGTGACACTCGTGACTCAAAGAAGGATGAAAATATATTCTCTGTTAGAGTTTAAGAGTGGATAAATAGTCACAATTATGATGAGCGGTATTGAGTTAAGCCTTAAAGATTAATAGAACTTTATTAAGCATGTATGGGAACAACAAAGTGAAATCTGGCTAACGGGAATCACTTGAAGAAAGGCATAGAATATAAAATTGCAAATATTTAAGACTTTAAAAGTTAGCAATTTCTTAGTAACCATATAGAAAGCAACTTGCAATTCTCTCTTCTCCTTAAATTCATATATCCATTCATTAATCTCATTGAATATTCCTTCAGAATGACTCCTAGTTTCATTACTTCTCCATTTTCATTGTTGCTGTCTTAATATAGATTTTTATCATCTCTCTTAGAGGTTCTCCACTGAGGGTGGTTTTCTCCCCAAAGGGATATATGGCAATGCTTAGAAACATTTTTGGCATGACTGGGAACAGCGTCCTCCTGGAATCTAGTGAATAGAGGCCAAAGATGATGTTAAATATCCTACAATGCACAGAGCAGGCCTCCACAACAAAGAACTATCTGACCCAAAATGTCAGCAGTGCCAAGGTAGAGAAACCCTAATCTATGCTATGGCACTAACCCCCCAACCTCACCCCTACCTCAAACATTGCCCAAATATAGATTAGAATTCATCCAATTACATCATACCAGTTACTGGCTGAGTTCAAGATGTCAATGAAATATCCAAGAAGAGATACTTATTAACCAGTTAAAAATCTAATGTTTGGGATCAAGAGAGAAATCATTTCTGGAGATACAAAATGGATATGAATAAAGCAAAAAAGTGGTATTTCAAAACACAGAGATAGCTAAATTTTCTTGTGCAGATCTTTAAAAGGAAAGAAGGAGGAAGAAAACAATAGAATATTTATAATTTAAAAGGTGAATGAAGATAAGCCAGCCAATAAAAATAAACAAAAAATCAAGATAGAAACATCCGGAAGGTGGAAGAAGAGCACTTACTGAGGCATGACGTTAGTCACTGTCCACTTCCACAAACTCTGCTGCCACCTCCACATGCACCGGCTTCTTGTTAGGATCAGTGGTAATTCCACTTTTCCCAAAGACGCATTTGTTACTTACTCTCCTAATATTTTCTAAAGATTTATTTATTTATTTTAAAGAGAGAGAGTGTGCACACACATGAGTGGAGTGAGGGTTAGAGGGAGAGGGGAAAAAATCCAAGCCGACTCTGCGCTGAGCATAGAGCCTGGTGGGGGGCTCAGTCTCAAAACCCTGAGATCATGACCTGAGCCGTAATTAAGAGTCAGACACTCAACCCACTGAGCCACACAGGTGCCCTATTTTTCTAATATTTTCAAACCCTCTGTTCATTCTCATTCTTAGAAAATCTTTAAAGTAGTAGAACCAGGGGGGGAACAACACAGTTCTATCACAAGGTGAATATTTTGGGGTTACAAAATAGAAGGCAGAATACACATCGGTGGACACATGTTCCCAGCTGACTACCAATCCTCTTTCAAGCCACTTCTTGATGTACCAAGGATGATTGGGGAGGTCAAATAGCATTATTTCATCAATAATTTTTTGGAAGTCTTTAAAATTCTGTCCAGTTCAGATAGAGGGACATCCTCTTTTACATAAAAAGAAAATCGTCTTGGCAGAAGTTGGGCTTAAATATTTTGCCCATCACATTAACCTTGGCATTTTCAAATTACCAGATGGTCACATTACACGTGCTTATAATTAATTGGATTTTAAAAATTTTGAAGTGGCTGTGTTGGGTGAAAAACCTGTTTCAATATTCGGTTCAACCTTTCCCAGTTGGGAGGGAAAAGCCTTTGTTTTGTATTAGATTCTGCCTGCATTAATATAGCGTTTAAATATTTTGACTTCATTTGATTTGCTAAAACTATTGAATGGTTTACTTAGCAAAATAAATACTCAATTCAGAAAATAAAATAAACCAATTACTGTGTGTAGATTCACCCATATAAATGGAAGGCATTAAATTACCCCTTTAATTGCTCAGTGGTGAAGAATTTCTTTCTCACTCTCAAGATCACAATCTCTTTTATATTCCTGAGACTGTGCATCCAAAGTAAAGAAAGGCATTGAGAGGGAGGGAAAAAGACAAGAGAGAGATGCTAGCAAATTTTAAAGTTTTAAAGAACAAAAAACCTAAAATTGAGAAAATGCTACTGTTTTATTATTTCTCCTACCTATATTCTTCATTGCTTTATTTGAGGAATGATGAATTATGCTATACAGGTTTATGGTTGAAAATGTGAACTCAGAATGAAATAAATATTACATATTTATTAATTTATTTTTCATATATTTACTACTCATCTACTGTGTTCAAGGCACTAAACTTCTCACTGCACTTACAGTTATTTACAGCGAGACAGGGAGCACTTTTTTGAGCTTGAAGTCTAGAATAAGAGATAGAAATCAAGAACCAATGACACACTTAATTATTTTTTAAATGCCAATAAATGATGTTTAAGAAAATTACAAGTTACTTTGAAAGCATATACCACGGTGCATGACTTACATCTAGAGATCTGGATAAAGCCTTCTCAACAAGATTATGAATGAATTAAACTCTGAGAAATTTGTGACAATTGGGTAGGTGAAGAAAAAGTGGAAAAGTTCATTCCAAAAAGAGGAAAAAATATGGCAGAACGTTCTTAGGAAGAAGGGGGCATAAATCATTCCTGAAAAATGTCAGGAAGAATGGAGGGTGCATCATGGATTGGGGGCAGTATTGGAGATGATGTAAAAATACGAGTAAAGGTCAAATCATGCATGTTCTTCGAATTCAGGTTAAGATGCCTATATTAATAGAAAGCTGTTAAAATTGTGAAACAGTGAGTATGCTGGTGTGAGGCATTTGTATTTCCATTCTGTGCATGCTACTTTGGCTACAATATGGAAAGCAAATTGAATAGAGGAAGAACGCATTTAGGACAACAAAGATATATGGTATCAGTGGAGATGTGAAAAAGCAGAGTTTCATATTATTTAGGAATTAAAATAGGCAGAACTTGATAATTTGTAGAACATAGGCTATGACTTCAGGTTTATACTTTGGAAAACTAGGTATTTGGAAGTGTCATTCCATAAAATGGAGACAACCTTTCACTTAAAAATTAATGTTACGGAGGGAGGAGGTTTGCTATAAATTTTGGACAGTTTGAATTTGTGATGCCAGTTAGATGCTCAAGTGGAGATGAGAAAGTATATAGAACAACTTGTGGCATTTGATATGTATTTAATACATATTAGCTTAAAAATGCATCTGTGAATGAATGAAGGAAGGAGGCATTTAGCATGATATTTGTTTGCTATCAAGAGAAACAGAAAATACTTACTAGACCAAAGTGGAAAATGCACAGAAAATTGAGTTACTTGCCAAAGGTCATCCGGAAACATCAAGGAAAGAATTAAAATAAAATGGAAAAGAAGCACAAGCTTATATTAAATTATGCTGAGACCAGTAGCTATTTATTTTTAAAATTGGAACACTTTTCTCTGCACTTATGATACATTGAAATTCATTGGAAATATTATTCATACACATAATCTAAGTCAAATATATAACCTACCAAATGGTTTTCGGCATATATTTCCCTTTCAGTATTTCTTCAGACATACCATGAAAATACATGAGATAAATGGGATTTATAAGGAGAGACTAAGCAATTTTTTTGGATAAATAAATAAGAAATGAAAATCTAATTTAAAAACATATCACAAGACTAACTTATTTGTCATATATACAAAGTACAATTTAATAGATTGCATGCAAAGGAGAATGTTTCTTTTATATTTCAATTGCATTTGTTAACAATGTTGTCCATTATCCACTATTACTCATTATTTGTGTCTTACTTTTGTTCAGTTTTTACTATTGGATTTGCTATAAAAGATTATGTTTGGTTATAAGCTTTTAAATACAACAATATTATACTGGCATACATATTTTTTAATTCAAATGAAATATTTTCCAAATTTGCAACCAACCATGCCCCTCCATAATTTAATTTACTGAAAATAGGGAGCATGCTGATAGTACATTTCAATGATTTAAAATCTTTTAATAGCGGAAAAATTACATTTTAGCTTTGAGAAATGTTATTTTCATGAACAAAAGCATTCTTATGTTCATAGAACATAAGGTAGTTATTCTGTGACACATTTTTAGATTTGCAACTATTTTTGAGTAGAGGATGAGGGAAATTTTAAATCCCCAATTTCAGTGATGGAGTGAACATCAGAATTGTTACTTTTGATATCCTTTGTTTTTGAGGTTGTGTTGAGGAAACATAATTAAAAACAAAATCTTCCAACTTTAAAAACCTCTCCACAAAGGTAGAAGAGAAAGAAACCAATTTTATTATTGACTGAGTATTAAATCAGAATGTGATGCATAACACAGTAATCCATCAAAGAGATTGTGGAAAAAAAAGAAATTGCACCTTTTTATACAGCCAATCATCCATCACAAAAATGTTCTCAAGATAAACAGTAAACTAATCCTCAGGTAAAAAGGGCTTGCCAGCACTATTTGTCACATTAAGTTCATTCCAAACTCATTTGGTGATTGGGGTGACCATTCATTTTAGCTAACTGGCGATATTCAGAGGGAAACAGACTTCTCATTATCTTTATGACAAGAGTAGTTTCCCAACTTGGATTGAAGTACAAATGAAGTTAGGTTCCTACCCTCCCACAGAAACTAGGAGCTAGAGATGCTATCTTCCTCAATGAATACAACTCAAAGGGACAGTTCCCAGGTCTTGAGAAAGATGTTCCTGAGTCTTAACACTGGCAAGAAGCTTAGTTAGCTTCAAATGATTTATATAAATTACGAAGATACACAGAAAAAAACTTTTAATCACAATTTTCTCAAGCAAATTCTCTAAGAGGGAAGTGGTGGTTGTTGTCTCTTTTTCTTATCTTCAGCAGGAAGAATTAAGCCTCTTATTTTTAATTCTTATTTGCCTCTACAATCTCCACCTTGTGTTACTATAAAATAGTAACAATTTTATAATAATTTCCATTGCTGTTTCTACGTTTCTATGGGAAAATTGCAGCCACCTAAATATCCAGCAAGTCTATAGTAAAATATAAAGTAAAGCAATTATCAGAATCATGATGGAGTAACAGAATTATTGATTTTTTTTTTAAAAAGCCAGTACATAAATTGCCTTTGGGGAATAACCTTTGAATATATCATACCAATGGTGAATGGCTAACTGACACTCTTAGTTATCAATGCACAACTTTTCTTCATCATACATAAATTTTACAAATTGTTGTGATATCTTTGCTGCTTGTTTGCAATAATAAACTATCAGAATATTGTTTGGTAGATCCTTATGAAGTCTTTCTCCATTTAAGTCTAAGGAGTTACTTAACTCTGGATCCTCATAATCTAAATTTTTAACTAAGAATTTATCTTGCAAGGCCCAATAAACTTCTCCTGAGTTGTAGAGAACTATATAAGTACCATCACATCTGTATGACATACTAGGCTCTTTACTAAGTGTTCTATGTTTGCAAATTTTTCATAGATATAAAACACAATGACATCCCTGGCCATCATCTAGTATAGAAATCTTATTATGAGGCACACATTGGAAGGTACAGATTGAAATTCTAATGTTTAATGTATATGGCTCCAATTGTTTTAAGTCTTGAGGACAAACACACACTATAGGCATTTTTATTTATTTTTATTTTTAAAGATTTTATTTATTTATTTGACAGAGAGATAGAGAGAGAGTACAAGTAGGCAGAGAGGCAGGCAGAGGGAGAGGGAGAAGCAGACTCCCTGCTGAGCAGGGAGCCCGATGAGGGGCTGGATCCCAGGACTCTGGGATCATGACCTGAGCCGAAGGCAGACGCTTAACCGACTGAGCCACCCAGTGCCCCTATAGGCATTTTTTAAATCAACAGTTTCACTATAACTGTTTACTATAACTATTCCCGAATAATAGACATAATATTTATTTATCAACCTCTACTGGAACTGGAGAAAAAATGCATCCTGAAGTTAAGTAATATTAGAACTGTCTTTTGCAGCCTCTATCTTACAATGCCAGATGTCTATTCTTCTATTAATTAGAATTTTTACATCATCCTTCCAATTAAATCAGTTAAAATATTCTTCTTTCACATTTGGGCTTGCATGCCTGGATACATATTAATTAACTTTTATTTTGTTATTATCAAAATAATACTAATTATTATTATAAAAAATACTAGTGAAGATGGTCTGTCTCTCTTTTACTCTGTCATTAATTAAATTGTTGGACTTATATATCCAGACCCAGTTTATGCCAGCAGGACAATTTAGAGGTGATTGGAAATGAGAATGTGAGAATCATTACTGGGAGAACAGAAAGAAAACATAATGTAACAAATAATGTTTATTTTCTAGTAAAACATGACTCTCAAAGTAATTGAAATAACCTCACTGTGAATATGTTTGTATATATATGTGTGTGTATGGATATGTTATATTTACATAACTATCTTATGGAAATTCATAAATATTCATGGAGATGAATATATATTTATACATTTTTGAAATGAATATATTCATTTTAAATCCAGAACCAAGACTTACTGCTCTACTGACTACTATTAACTTATCTGCCTATGCAGACTTAATTTCAGACAATATGTAAACTTCCAAAATTTTATAAACTTACCACAGCATAGGAAGATTTAAGGGGGCCATTTCTACCGTGAGTACATGACTTCTAAGTAAACATGGTAAACTATGTAATATATGTCAGAGCAGCAGATAAATCAGGTCAAAATTGGGAAGGTTCAAATGTTAGGATCCCACAAATTTGGAACTCCCAAAGCTGGGAGAAAGATGATAGCCAATTTTAGGTTTCAAAAGCCTCTTCATATTCTAAGAACCAAACAAGAAGTTCTGGAGAATTAACATGTAAATGAAAGTTTGTTTGTTTGCTTTTCACTCTGCAAAAACCAGAATCCACTATCTGTAATATTGTACTAGTCCCCAAAACTGTCCAAGTTTTTTTTTTTTTTTAAGATTTTATTTATTTATTTGAGAGAGAGGATGAGAGGAGAGAGAGAACACATGAGAGGGGGGAGGGTCAGAGGGAGAAGCAGACTCCCCACTGATCAGGGAGCCGGATGCGGGACTCGATCCTGGGACTCCAGGATCATGACCTGAGCCGAAGGCAGTCGCTTAACCAACTGAGCCACCCAGGCGCCCTGTCCAAGTTTTTTTGTTGTTATTAGTAGTGCATTATATCACATCTGCAAAGTGAGCCGACTTCTAGATGTAACATTCTGTGGTCTGTAGCTGACAACAGATACCATCAGTTAAGCAATATTGCAATTGGCCTAACAGGACTTCACGCCATCTTGAAGCAAAGAAATATAACAAAGCTAAAGTATCACTTTTGCTTTCCTCTGAAATTTCTGAGGCTACCAGAAAATCATCTAAATTTTTCTAATTATAGATCCCTTTGGGGAAAATATTTCTCTAGGTTTCTTTTTGTCTGGTGGTTTATAAATAACTAGAGAAAACAGTAGGAGAGTCTAAAACCTTTGAGAAAGCTTGTATCATAAAAATTGACTCCTTCACAAGCAAAAGGAAACAAGAATTTTAATTCATATGTTAGAGGAACAGAGGAAGGAAGGATGGAAGGAAGGAAAGAAAGAAGGAAAGAAAGAAGGAAAGAAGAAAGAAAGAAAGAAAAAAAGAAAGAAAGAAAGAAAGAAAGAAAGAAAGAAAGAAAGAAAGAAAGAAAGAAAGAAAGAAAGAAAGAAAGAAA
>NC_058404.1:175836695-175908434 GCF_002201575.2 Neomonachus schauinslandi
AAAGAAAGAAAGAAAGAAAGAAAGAAAGAAAGAAAGAAAGAAAGAAAAAGGAAGGAAGGAAGGAATGGAAGAAAATGTGGAACATTGATCAATTACAGAAAAAATCTCTGCAGACAATAGTACCAAAGTCAGAAAACTTGCAAGATGAGGTGCTATAGGGATGAATGCAACAACAAATGTATTTACTTCTCTAAAATCTCGTACAAATCTATATAGTGGTCAATCATCTTTATGAATTTATTTTCCTTCCTTATTGGAAGTATGGAAATATTACAGAGGAAGTGTAAAATTGTCCCTCGTTTTTCTAATTCTTTTATAACTGATTTTATTCCTTTTATTGGGCCCTTAACAAAGGGGACCACTTTACATGTGGCCATGGCTTATTTTAGTTTTGTTTTGTTTTGTTTCTACATCTCAAATGAAACCAATATCATTCCCTAGCACCCAAAGTGTTACACTGATCTGTTTCAGTTTGGGGTGCTTTTCCAGCATAGAGTAAGACTGCCACTTTCTGACATGCCCCTTCTCTTTCAGAAGGCACCTGGTAACTAAATAAAATGCCGTCTTCCCAAGATGCCCCACAGACTGTCCTTTCAAAGTACAGAATATGGTAGCCTTTCTGATGGTAGGTCTCTTCCCAGCAGATTTACAGGAGAAGCAGAAGAAAGTAAGAATACATGTTCCTCAGTCAGGGGACCTATCTATATGGGCACCATGGAGGAAAAGGAGCAAGGACGAAAAGGAACAAGGTTAATATGAAATACCACCAACTTTCAGCAAATGCAAAGTGAGGAACTGGGGAAACTACATGTGAAGTATCACCAGTTTCCACCTCAGAGACTGCCCACATCTATCTACTTGAAATGGTTCACCAATTACTCCTTAGCTTTCTGGGATTTTCTGATTCCCTTACTCTTCCATCCTACACTGTCTCTTTCTACAATCCTTCTTCTAATATCCTGGTTCCTTGTAAAAATTATATATAGTCCCCCTTCTTCCTTTCTTCCCTTTGCAGGTTGGCCAGAGTAGGGATTATTCCCTTTAGTAAAGAGTTCCTACTGAGCAGCCAACCCAGCAGTCTTTAATTTCTTCTTTGTCTTTCTCTAGATTACCCTCAAACTGAGTAGTTGATGCTAAGATCTGAATAATTGTCTGTCCTTTTTCCTAACTTGGGTTTGGAGAGTCTGCAAGAAAACCAAGATAAAGGTGGGCTATTTTGATTCACCCTTGGATCCATGCCAATAAATTTTGTGAAAGCTTCAACAAACCATTGATGGAAATCAACTGGGGACAGACCTGTCTTCTGGGTACTGTGCTACAACTTCTCCCAGCTCCCATTTAGGAGTAAGGCTTCAGGTACAACTGTTAGCCACTCCTTTCATTGGGTCTCTTACACCCTCTGATCTTCCATACTAGTGTGTTGGGGTGGCAGATAATTGGCTTCCCCTGGTCACCGTAATTCGTTGATGCAGTACTCTTTGGAAATGCAGTGTTCCTGATTCATCAAAGGAGCAAAATTGGCTGGTTGCAGAATTTCATGTAGTAGTCAGTTCATATCTCCATGTGTGGGGCTCTAAATTGAAAACAGAGTACTGAAAACTTCTGGGGCTCAGAGGAAGGAAGCCTTTAAATGAGTAATATCAGCTGATGAGGAAGGCATGGGATGACCCAGGAATCCTGGGTAGCCTCTCAGTGACAGCAGCTTTGCTCGTGATCCAAATAGGAATGCCTGGTTTTCCTCTCTTTGAGACAAGAAAAATGTAAATTATAGGCCTCTTTTGCTTCCCTTCTTTTGTTAGCATTCATCAAATTAGCACCTTGTTTGTAAGTTTTGTTTTGTTTTGTTTTGTTTTCTAAGTGACTAGTGCAGCTATTGTCCATCCTGTTGCTTTTGTAGGGGACAGTCTTTTATTCAAGTTCTCAATTATTTCCAGATCAAGTCTTATCATGTCTGCTCTCCTAACTACCTGGTGTAGGGATGGTAGGAGGTGGAATCTGGGCTACTACACCAGGCATTCACACTTGCTCCTCAAACAGAGCAGATATGTCATCACCAGCTGACAAAGCTGTGTCCTCCTCACTCTTTTCAGGAGAACTGTCCATCTAAAATGTCTCACTCACTTCTTCTTTGGAGTCATTTTGAGGCCATGAGAGATAAAGACAAACAGAGGACAAGGAACACAGAGAGCAGAGAAAGGAGGCAGCACTTCTATGAAAGAGAAGGTGCCTTTAATTCTTGTATTTCCTCTTCCATTTCTCTCAATATTTTTTTTTTTGACCATCCAAATTAGTTTTACTTTTTTTCTTCTGAATGATATGCAACCTCCAATATACCAGTAATTTATTTGTTTGGGAGGAAAGCTGTTTAGTTTTCCAGGGCTGCCATTATACCATGGACTGGGTGGTTTAAACAACATCTTATCCCCATTGTCAGAATTGTTGGGGAAACTAATTTAAAACAAAATCTCCTCCCAAATCTGAAAACTTCTCCACAAAGGTAAAAGAGATTAAAAAAATTATTGGGTAAGCATTAAACCAAAATATGATGCATATCACAAGCAATCTCCTAAAAAGATGGCAGACAGAAAACAATTGCACCCTTTTATATAGTCAATCAGGTACAACACATTGCACACATGTTCTCAAGATAAACCATAACTAGTCCTCAATAAGAGGACTTGACAGCACCATTTGTCACAGAATTCACTTTAAATTCACTTGGTAATTGGAGTGACCATCTGTGTTCGTTAATTGGCATTATCCAAAGGAAAAATTAAATCCTTTATGATGAGGTAGTTTCACAACTGAGAATGAGGCATATTCTCCAAATCAGGCTCCTACCGTTTCATAGGAACTGTGATAGGGGTACCATCTTCCTTGATTACTACCTTTTATTTTTATTTATTATTTTTCAACTTTTTATTTAAGTTCTAGTTAGTTAACATATCGTGTAATATTGGTTTCAGGAGTAGAATTTAGTGATTCAACTCTTACATATAACACCCAGTGTTTCAATGATTACCTATTCTCAGGCACCTGGGTGGCTCAGTTAGTTGAGTGTATGACTCTTTGTTTCGGCTCAGGTCATGATCTCAGAGTCATGAGATTGAGCCCTGGATCAGGCTCAGCACAGAGTCTACTTGAGACTCTCTCCCTCTGCCCCTCCTTCCACTTATGGGTGCTCTCTCTCTCTCTCAAATAAATAAATAAAATCTTAAAAAAAATTCTGGGCTTGGATCATATGCATCCAGGTATTCCTTAATTCAGTGAATAGTTCCTTAGCACTACTTTGCCAGACACTATAGTAAACATCATAGGCGCCAAGGGCAGGCTGCCCCCAATGTACTCCTTTGGCATATTGATGATTTTAAATAAAACTTACTTAAGAGACAGCCCATGCAAGAATACTCAGACACTCCTCTGTCCCCCTGAAAGTGGGAAATAAATCTCCCATTTGAAAAATACCCTCACTGTACTAAGGAGTAAAAGACATCCTTATTACCAAAGATAGAGATTTGAAAGTTGAGAAAGCAGTGGAAACAAACTTGTATTTTTTTTTTCTAATCTACTACCTCTAGATTAGAATTCTGTTTAGAATTCCATACTAATTAAAGCTCCCAAACACCTGTTCTCTTTACCATGTCAATTCCTTACAAATTTCTTGTCTGTTTGCCTAAAAAGTATAAAAACTGCCTGCCTTGGTCATTTCTTGAGGTCTCAATTTCATTATTGGGCCTCTGTGCACACAAAACAAACTTTTTTTTTTTTTCTCCTGTTAATCTGTCTCATGTAAATTTAATTCTTATCCAGCTGGAAGACCTTGAAGGGTAGAAGAAGAACTTCTTTCCCTACAGCACTGATTCATCATCATAATCATCTTATATTTTGGGAGCAGCATGTACTTTTCATGGCTTTGCACAAATGAGAATGATAACAAATATACTATTACTCTCATTATAAAGAAACAAAAACAGTGTTTAAATTATTTATTCAATATTCCAAACCAGTTATTGGTAGAAATTATAATTTTTCTATGTCAAAGATGTACAGAAATCATTAGGATGTGAATGTTTTATTCACAGATATTTGTGTGTATATATTTTCATGTTTATAGATAAAATATTAATGGAGAATCACTAGTATAATTATGAAGACATTTCTAGGATAATCCTATTATTCATTTTTCTTTTAACTATGTGACCTTTTCTGTCAAACTGCAATCAAAATAAGACATAATTTATACTCCTATTCAGTAGTATTGAAACTCAAAATCATGCTAAAAGATTAACTTTTTCAGGTATTTTTGTTTGAACAACATTTATATCTTATTTCAGCTCCAAGGGTGGATTGGAGATTTTATCTTACTAAAAGAAATTTAAAAGGGAAAAACAAAAAACAATTTAGAAAATATTTTCCAGGGGCGCCTGGGTGTCTCAGTCATTAAGCATCTGCCTTCGGCTCAGGTCATGATCCCAGGGTCCTGGGATCAAGCCCCGCATCAGACTCCCTGCTGAGCAGAAAGCCTGCTTCTCCCTCTCCCACTCCCCCTGCTTGTGTTCCCTCTCTCACTGTCTCTCTCTCTGTCAAATAAATAAATAAAATCTTCAAAAAAAAAAAAGAAAATATTTTCTAAAAAAATGAAACCTCTTCTTACAGCCCTAGAACCTGAGCGAGAGGAGCCCCTCTATGGGCTTGTTCTTTAGAAGCCTCCAAATATTACAACCTTCCATACATTACATTATTTCAGAGCACATAGGCACCTTTTCTTTCAGGATTCAGTGCTGAGTGCTGATATAGCATCTCCTCAGTGGCTACCATGTTTTATGCTCCAGGAAAACCCTTCTTCACAATTTTTACCCTGTGTTCTCAAAATAGGGACAATTGCATGGGAAGGTCATGAAGCTTGTGGATGGCACTCCTCTGGATGTCAGAGAAGGACACTGCTTTACACAAAGAGATTGAACTACTTGAAAAGAAAAACACAAATTTGGGATCTAATGCACAGCTTTGTGATTATGATTAACAACACTGTATTATACACTTGACAGTTACTTGGAAACTAGATCCTAAATGTTCTTCCCACGCACGCAAAAATGATGATTTTGTGACATGATGAAGGTGTTAGATAACACTATGGTGGCAATCATATTGCAATATCTGATTGTATCAAATCAACATGTTATACAACTTAAACTTACACAGTGTTATATGTCAGTTATATCTCAAAAAAAAGAAAAGAAAGAAAATGCAAAAGAAGAAAGACAAAAAAAGAACAAAGAAAAACAAAAATTTAATGCAATTTTGAGGTCCTCTTTTTTGAGCCTGAAAGCAATAAGTTCTTTATAGTAAAATGTAATTTTCCAATAACACCAAGAATCTATTTGCTTATTTTTGTTCATCTTCTAATTTGTGATTTTGCAGGCACCCATGACTTAGTGTAGGTTTTGCAATAGTGGCACTTTGTTATTAATGAATATTTTTAATGTCAAGTAATTCATATAACCACCAAATTTATATATCTATGGGACTTGTATGCATGAATCATATTTTTATATTAGTACATTAGCCATTAGAATTGTGAATGGTTTTATTCTTATATAATGAGATATAATTTTTAATTAATAAAAAATTTCAACTCATTTTTACTTAATTTAAATATTTACTATTTATAATGCATATTTTATGTTTTAATTTAGATAATTGAAGCATTTAGAGAAAAGTAGATATATATGAAAATAATTTCATTTATATATTTAATAATTTACATCACTCTTGAAAATATTTTCAATTTTTTTCCACTTAGAGTAAGGTTCTTTTTCTATGATAAGACCACTTCACACGAAATCTACTCTCTTAACAAATTTTGATATGTACAATATAGTAGTGTTAACTATAGGCATAATGTTGGACATCACATCTCTAGAAATCTTTCATCTTGCATAACTGAAACTTTGTACCCTTTGACCAACATCTCCCCACTTCATCCCCCAGTCACTGGCAACTACCATTCTACTTGCTGTTTTGATGAGTTTGACTGTTCTAGCTTCCTCATATAAATGGAATCATGCAGAATTTGTCCTTCTCTTCTTGGCTTATGTTACTTAGCATAATATCCTCCAGGTTCCTTCTTTAATCCTAAGGATGATTGGGACCAAATGTGAAAGAATTGTGATATATCTATAATATACAAGTAATGTAAATATATAAATATTCTGGGGGGAAATAAGAAAATAAAAGCTAAAAGACAAACAGGGAAATCTCTTAAAAACTGTTCTGTTTACATTTCTAAAAAGAGGAAATGATAAAAAGCGAATAGAATTTTATCAAATCTGACCATTATGAAATGCATAAACAGAAAATTACAAAGTTTTGCATTATAATCAATACTGAAAACTAGAAAAATGAACAAAGAACTTATCTTCATCAAATGGCATGATAATATATAGAGACAACCCTAATGACTCCACCAAAATACTAGTAGAACTGATACATAAATTCAGTAAAGTAGCAAGACACAAAATCAATCTACAGAAATCAGTTGCATTTCTATGCACTAATAATGAAGAAGCAGAAAGAGAAATTAAGAAAACGATCCTATTTATAATTACACCACAAATAATAAAATACCTAGCAATAAACTTAACCAAGGAGGTGAAAAACTTGTACTCTGAAAACTATAAAACACTGATGAAAGAAATTGAAGATGACACAAACAAATGAAAAGATATTCCATGTTCAGGGACTGGGAGAACCAATACTGTTAAAATGCCCATATGACCCAAAGCAACCTAAACATTTAATAGAATCCTTATCAAAATAGCAACAGCATTTTTCATAGAACACACTTTCAATTGAATTGAATATTGATTCTAGATCATTGGTTATAGAAAATAGATGGGACAATGAAAATAGTATTCATTTTAGATTATTGGTTTCAGGGCGCCTGGGTGGCTCAGATGGTTAAGTGTCTGCCTTCGGCTCAGGTCGTGATCTCGGGGTCCTGGGATCGAGTCCTGCATCGGGCTTCCTGCTCCTTGGGAGCCTGCTTCTCCCTCTGCCTCTCTCTCTCTCTCTCTGTCTCTCATGAATAAATAAATAAAATCTTTAAAAAAAAAAGATTATTGGTTTCAGATAGTGAGATTATGGGTAATTAATTTTCTTTTCCTCATTTTCTATACTTTCTGAAAAAGGGAAAATTAATTTCCTCTATAATTATAAAAGAGAAATTATTTGTTTTTACTCATTGTTTATGCTTTTCTCATACAGATTTCCTTTAATTTCTTGGATTAAGATGAAACTTACTGCCATTTTACTACTTAGAAATAATTTTTCAGAATATAAAATACTTAGTTTTTTTAATATAGGAATATAATATTTGACATTATTTATAAGTGTAAATGGAATGAGAGAAAAGACTAGATGAAAAGGCACTATTTTTTTAAACAAGTGATCATGTTTGCCTAGTGACCATTTTCTTTATGTAGTTACTATCCTATATATTCTGCATGATCTATAATAAGTATGTATTATTTATAATTTAAGAATAATCACAAACTTTTTTTAAGTAAGGAAAGAAAAAGAAATGTTAAAAAAAATGATTAGCAACATCAGTGGGGTAACATTTCCCCATTCCTGGTAGTTTAGATTAACAATTTCCATATTATAATTTATGTCAGAATTTGTAGCTTTTTTTGTGCGTAAAACTTTACACTTAAGGCCATGAGAGTTTAAAATATGGGCAGTAAAATTTCATATTCTAAAAATCAGCTTCTAATACTGGTAAGTTGCCGTAAGGCAATGTATGGAGAAAGTTAATGGGTTTTGCCTTGTTTACATTGGGGAGAGAGCTCATGGGGAGAGAATAGGAGAGGCTTCACTGCACCTTGGGAATCATAATACTTTGAGTTGACTATCACAAAGCACCTCACTTGGGTAGAAAGTGTAAACATATCCATAGTTATTGAAATGGGGCATTAGTCTTTCTAAACAAACTTCAATTTTAAAACAGTAAAAATAAATATGCTCTAATTAAGTATAAATACATGATTCTAAGAAAAATGCATTTTAAAATAGAGAATGGTTTCCCTTAAATTGTGGTCTGTATTCAAGAGCCATCCTTTCACTCAGTTATAGGAATCCTAAAGCCTTTTTTTGGTCTTTTTGACTGAATTCCTAATATGCCAAAACCTGAAAATTTTAAGCATCCAAAGCATGGTTACTTCTGATTTTTTTTATTAGTGCCAATATAAAGTGTTTCCCATCAGAACCCATGATTCTTTATCAGTACATATTACTATTTCTTTCCTGATGTTTCCAGACTACTGAGAGCTCCTAATTTGCAATAATGAACCTCTTGAGACTAGCATTTACCATTTGTCCCAGGGAGTAGCTATATTCCTCTATGTTCAGCTTTGCAACCTCACAGACAGGTTATTTTTGGTCTGTATCTCAGGAATCAGGTAAATTATGCACTAATAAACAATGAGGGTTTTTTGTAGTATAAGCCAAAATTAAATGGACGGCACATGTCATGTCAAGAGGTGGTTTGCTGTGGAGGTCAAGAGCAGATGGCTTAGTATTATATCTGATTCTACTTAATGACTTTGGTGATATTAAAAAAATTATATAATCTTGCTTGCCTCAGTACTTCCATCTATAGCAACCTCATAAGGTTGCTGTGAAGAACGAATGAGCTAATATCTATGAGATCCTTAGAATACACTCTGTTCCATTGATCCATCTCTGTGTCTATTTTTGTGCCAGCACCATACTCTTGCCTTTGTAATATAACTTGAAGTCTAGATTTGTGATACCTTCAGTTTTGTTTTTCTTTTTCAAGATTGTTTTGGCTATTTTGGGTCTTTTGTGGTTCCATACAAATTTTAAGACTGTTTGTTCTAGTTCTGCATATATACATCATATTTTCTTTATCCATTCATCTGTCAACTAAAATTTAGGTTATTGTTATATCTTGGCTATAGTGAACAATGCCACAATAGAAATAGGAGTGTAGATATGTCTTTGAGATCCTGGTTTCATTTCCTTCAGGTAAATACCCCCAAGGGTGATTGCTGGATAATATGGTGATACAATTTTTACCTTTTTAAGTAACCTCCATACTGTTTTCCATAGGGGCTGTATCAGTTACATTTCCATAACAATGCACAACCTTTTTTTATATCTTCACCAACACTTAACTCTTGCTTTTTGGATACTAGCCATTCTCAGGTGTGAGGTGGTATCTCATTGTGCTTTCAATTTACATTTCCCTGATGATGTTGCATACCTTTCATGCACCTGTTGACCATTTGCATGTTTTCTTTAGAAAAAATGTCTACTCAATTCCTCTGCTAATTTTTAGCATGGATGGTTTGATATTTTGCTAGTAAGTTGTAGGAGTTCCTTATATATTTTGGATATTAACCCCTTACAGATATATGATTTGCAAATATTTTCTTTCATTCCATAGGTTGCCTTTTCATTTTGTTGATCATTTCCTTTGCTGTATAGAGGCTCTTTAGTTTGAGTTGGTTAAGCTTATCTATCTTTTGCTTTTGTTGCTTATGATGCAGGTTAGGTCAAACTGTTCCTCACCCTCTCCAATGCATCCAAATTCATTCATTCATTCATTTTGCTACAACAGTATACTGGAACTTCTCTGTTGGAAACGTGGACTTCTATAAAGCCTCTCTCGTTCATGGGTGATTGTCCATGACACTGTTCTCCAGAGGCTCCTGACTATGGCTGAGAGTGTCTGAAGTTGATTTATGGGCCACCATCGGGTCCACAGCTGAGGTTGAGGCCTATTACCTGACACATGGGTGGGTAATACATCTCCCTGGATCCTACAACTCCCACGAAGGTACTTTGTCTGTGGATGGATGCTGGATTGTTGTTGTTAAGGGGAAGACATGACAAGGAATATTTTATTTATCCATGTTGTTGATGTTACAGTAGTAGTTGATAATGTTTTGCTAATGGTTAAGTATGGATATTTCCACTGAGAAATCTTATCAGTGTCTTAAATTCATATGAGAAACTGAATTGTAAGTCAAAATCAGTATTTTTTTTTAAATGAACGTGCTTTTTAAAGATACCCTAAGACACATTGCCATAGAATTACAATTAATGAAAAGATTTAGGGAGAGTTTAGAATAGGAAGGGGCCTAGAATGAAATCTTGAGAAACCCCAACATTTCAAGGATTTTCAGAAGAGTCTAAAAAGAATGCATTCAATGACAGGGTAGAAGCATAGGCATAAAAAATGGAGACTCAGATGAAGAGGAGCATTGGAAAGCATTGGAATGATGGTTGTAGATTTTTTCTCATTTTTATATTTAAGCACCTATTATATGCCATTTATATGTTCAGATTCAACAGTAAACAAGATAAGGTAATTGTGCCAAAGGAATTTATAATCTGGAAAATAGAGTGCAAATTGTTTAATAAGTAAATGGGGAAGGAGAAGAGGTGTCCACTAAAATAGGTAATTATGCATGTTTACTTAACCTTTGATTAATAAATAAGGAAAATCATTAATTCAAGAAAATTTTTTTATTGAGTGCCTGTTATTTGCTAGGCACTGCTTAAGGTACTGGGAATACTGCAGTAGATGGAACAAAGTTGCTTCCTTAATGGAATGTTTATTAAATGAGCAATACAGACAATAGAACAAATAAGTGGGCAAGTACAGAATGTTCTTGATGGTTTTAAGAGTCTTTAAAATAATAAAGCAGGATGAGAATAAAGAAACAAAAATAAAGGGTAGAAAGTATAGATTTTCTGTTATATAGAGCGATCAGGCAAGGTGTTTCTAAAATGGTAATGAACTAGCAGCCATCGGTGGAACTGACAGATAAAGAACATTGCAGAAAATGAAAACAATAAATATGTCCTAAACATGGCCTTGTCAGGCTGTCCCAAAATAATTTTTTATCCATGCCTCATCATATCACATTATGCACTGTATACTCCAGAAATACCAGAGTTTACATATTGTCTGTGTTCTGGTCTTTGTATGTTTTTTCAGACTGTTCTTCCTATCTGAAATGATCTTCCTTTCAGTCCCTAAACCATTTTCTCCAGGAAGCCCTTTTAGAATTCAAACAAAATAAAGATATTTAAAATACCATTTAGACATCCATCTTCCTTACTAAATAAATTCTTCAAGATATACAACTGTGTTCTATTCATCATTACATCCATGGTATACCTATGATGTGTTGCAGTTGCTACTGTATACCTGGCACTTGGCATAAGCAGGTACTTCATATATCACTGAATAATACTGTATGCCAAAATCATGAGTTATCAAAAAGTATGCTTTTTTAAATTATAAAATTAATATGCATTAATGCTTAATATAATTCCTTATAAAAATAATATCTAAGATCTAGTAAATGCTTACTATATTCTAATTCAATGTTTTATATTCTTTACATGTATTAGCTTTTTTTTTTTTAAAGGTTTTTATTTATTTGTCAGAGAGAAAGACAGCCAGAGAGGGAACACAGCAGGGGGAGTGGGAGAGGGAGAAGCAGACTTCCCGCTGAGCAGGGAGCCCGATGCAGGGCTCGATCCCAGGACCCTGGGATCCTGACCTGAGCCGAAGGCAGACGCTTAATGACTGAGCCACCCAGGCGCCCCTGTATTAGCTTTTTTAAACCTCAAAATAAAAAAAATAATAAAGAAATGGAAAAGAAAGAACAAAGATACTTGTTCTTCTGCAGCACAGTAAGAAAAAAAAATAGGAAAAGAAGAAAGAGAGCAGTACCAAAACTCAAACTTCAATCAGCAAAACTTCTGTCTTTAATCTAACTGCACAAGAGTTTAAATCAGGAACTTATCTTAGTACTTCGTAAACATACTAAATTAGGAACGAGATGAATATATATCTGAAAACAAAATAATGCATCATTTTACTGCGAGAGTTCACACAGCTTCGAAGAGCAGATGTTTTGGTTCTACCAAACTGTGGTTGACAAATTTGCTAGCAGTGGGAGTGGAAAATTACTTTTCATTTTTAGAAATTATTTGATAGCCTTTACAGACCTTTGCTATTTATCACATTGATTAAAAGCTGTTATTTGCAGCATTTATAGTCTTCAAGTACATGTCAAAACAGTTTCTAGCCAATTCAAATGCTCTTCTGAAAAGGCATATTAAACCAAACTGGGCTTTATATTTCTTCTTTTCTTAGGCAATACATCAAAACTGTGTAGTAAGGTACATTCTAATATAGTATGAGAATTTCCCTGATTAAATTTGGAAAGATTCTTATCTGTCACTTACAAACTTGGAAAGATCTTTAGATTCTAAGGTAAATATGAACAGAGAAGAAATACTGCCTTGAAGTGTCATGATAAAATGGCTGCAATTTCCATAAAAGCAATAATATCGCAAACACATTTATCCCATGGGAACAAATCTCATTTCAGAAAAAAACAGATCTTTTACTGAAGCTTGTGAATTGGTAGCTGAATTTCCATAAGGATTTCTGATGATCACCAGGAATTTCTTACATGGATACTGGAAAAAAAACAAGAGAGGAAAGTTTCCACTCTCTTTCATCATTTAGCCTCAGGATTTCCCATGAGTTGACTCATGCACATACTTTTATTGTAAATCTACACTTCTGAATACATTGTATATTCTCAAAGTCTTTCTCTCATTAAAGAAACAGCTCTTATTTTGAAGAAGGTGTTTATATTTAGATACATTTTTTGAAAGATTTACTTTATTATTTATTTGAGAAGGGGAAAGGTGGAGGGAGAGGGAGAATCTTAAGTAGACTCCATGCTGAGCATGGAGCCTGATTTCAGGACCCTGAGATCATGACCTGAGCTGAAACCAAGAGTCAGAGGCTTAACTGACTAAGCCATCCAGGTGTCCCAAGAAGTGGTTTATATCTGGATACTTTTTGATAAATTCCCAAATACTTGTAGCTTTTGATTTAGTTGTTTAAACTAAACTTTTGATTTAGTTGTTTAAAAATTTCAACTTCCTGTGATGTTTGCATTGTTTATATGTTATATAACTAAGTAGCATATATATGTGTGTGTATGTATATGTGTACCTTTATTGTTAGCTAAGCAAAATTCAAAAGGGGAAAACAAAAAGAAGGAATACAAAAGATAGATTCTTACAGAACCTTTACCTGAAAGATCAAAGCTACAAAATGAGGTGGGAGGGGGAATGAAAGGAATATTGAACAAGCTTCTTAAAATGAGTTAGTCTTGTGTTGGGGTTCCTGATTATTTTTTAAGAACCAATTTTTTAAAAATCCATTTTTATATTGGATCAAACTTTCCTTTTATCTCTTCTCCTTGTCTTGCCCTAAAAACAATAATTCCCCATATATTCGGAAATTTTACTGGCATTTGATATTTTGAAGATCTTGAAATAAATTTGAAACACACCTTCCCTAAACTTTGGCCAAAGGCTAGTAAAGTTTATTCCTGCTCTTCCTTTCTCTTTGTCTTTCACTGTAAAACATGTAGCTTTCAAAACATATCATGATAAAGATAATATGTATTTACATAAAATGGCCTTAGAAGTAGATATTTTATACATATATGTAAACATTTAAAATATATATTTATATCCATGGAGAAGTATAGTATATGCCAATATTATAACTAATGTTAATCTCAATTCAGGGAATATTATTAAAGACAAGACTTTTAAATATTTATTTATTTTAGAGAGAGAGCAGAAACAGGATGGACAGAGGGAGAGGGAGAGAGAATTTCAAGCAAACTCCACGCTGAGTGTGGAGCCTGATGTGGGGCTCCATCTCAAGACCCCAAGATCACAACCTGAGCTGAAACCAGGAGTTGGATGACCAAATGACTGTGTCACCCAGGTGCCCCTAAAGACAATACATCTCATCTGAAATGATGGATTACCGTAAATTAATCCCTGACATATACAAATATGTACATAAGTATAGTATATGTATTTGTGTGTGTGTGTGTGTACATATATGGCATGTGTATTTAAAATCTTATGACAAGACTGGGGCTTTTGTTTGCTGATTTGGTGGACAATTCAAAGTACAGTGGTTTTTCTTTGGATTGAGGACTATCAGAAAGTGGGAAATATTATGTGGCTATCAACTTTATTTGGAATATAGTATCATGAAAAGTATATTATTATAGTTCACTATCCTTAAAGATATTTATGATTAATTTTTTTTTAAATATCAACCTATTTCAGAATCACGATATTCTAAACCACATTCACTCAAAGACAGTATTAGGTACTTGGCTGACTGAACACAACTTGTTGCCTGTTTAGTCAGATAATTAGTCTAAGAGTTAGACTAAGCAAATAAATGAATGCAAAGAGCCAAATGTAGCATATCAATTAAGCTCGGACTCTTAGGAAATTAACATCCCTGAGTAATGCTGAGGCCAGGGACACAGCCATGTCTATAGATATCTTTAGGATAGGTACACATATGCAAACTGCATAAACAAGTGCCTCGTGTGAGTTCTTTGCTTTTTCTCTATAATTTTTCTACTTATTTGCTCTCCCTGGGAAATAGTAAAAGCAATGTTTTCTTCTTCCTTACCCTAATTTTCTAATGTCCTTATAAATAAACTTGTTTATTAATAGCCTCTTTACACCATTGGCCTGCAGGATAGGAAGATTACAAGTATATGTACATGGCATCAAGACCTCTTTTTCACTTTAACTCTATTGATGTGTGCCTTCAGTCAGAATCAACCTTGTGACCACTAAAAAGAAATACACAGAAAAAAAACAGATCCTTTCATCATATAATGGAGGAATTTGTTATGTAAAAGGAAGAAAGGGTCTGTGTATATGGATGACAATAACTGAATCAGAAAGCCGTCTTTATGATACATGATTGATATAGCTACCCAGAATGTAAAGCACTGCATAGACCTATATAATATTCAAAATCAGATTCAGCCATCAAACTGAGAAACTCTCCTGAATACACTCCTGCCCTTCAGACCAGCACCACTACTAAAATGAAACCCAAATTATTTTATCTACATTTTCTACATGGGAGATAGAGATAGATGGACAGAGAGATAGATGATAGATAGATGATAGATGATAGATAGATAGATAGATAGATAGATAGATAGATAGATAGATAGAAAGAAATAATAGATAGATATATGATAGATAGAATATATACATACATACATACATATATTGTGTGGTATGTAAGATTTACTGATTAATTCATTTAACAGATACTAATTACTTATTTTATGTAAGGCACTCTTCTAGGTACTAGGTATTCAGCAGTAGACAAGACAAAGGTCCTACTTTCATGGAGAAAATATTCTAGTGGGACAAATACCCACCTGAGGGATGCCTGGGTGGCTCAGTCATTAAGCGTCTCTCTTCGGCTCAGGTCATGATCCCAGGGTCCTGGGATCGAGCCCCGCATCGGGCTCGTTGCTCAGTGGGAAGCCTGCTTCTCCCTCTCCCAATCCCCCTGCTTGTGTTCCCTCTCTCGCTGTCTCTCCCTTTCTATCAAATAAAAAAAATCTTAAAAAAAAAAAAAAGACCCACCTGATTATTGATATAACATGTTCAGGAGGGGAAGCCATTATAATTAGGATGAGCAAAGACTGTCTTGTAGGGCGGGTAACTTTTGCATGTAGACCTGAAAGAAGTCAGCAAATAACAGTTGTGATTTAGTAAACAAGAAGTATGATAGCTGTTCTTCCATGTGTGGTCCCTAATGAGCCATGGTTTTAGTGTACATGGCCTTGAATTGACTCTAGGCTGACCTATGACTGCATAAACCAACTGAATGCAGTAACAATGCCAAGTTTCTGGCACTACATTTTAAGATGTCCTGTAGCTTCCCTTTCCTCTCCCTTTAAATCCTTGGATCTTGCTGCAGACACCACATGGAAAGACTATGTGTAGAGGCCACGTGGAGAAGGGAAACCCCTGGCTACAAGGAAAGGGAGTGAGAACTCTGAAAGACAAGATACTTTTTCTTTTAAACCATCAGGGAAGTTTATAAATATGGCAAAAAAAAAATATGAAGATCTTCGTTTAGAAGAAATGAAGTTTTGGCAGCATTGCCTTTTCTCAGCACTGTGCAGGTCATGTTGCAAGCCTGTAGACTCTTCTTGATAAGGAGTAAAGGGGTCTTACCAAATACACCATTTAATAAGAATTAAAATATACAATAACTTTCACAGTGTAGGAATGGAACTATAAGAATATTAAGGCCTTGGGGCGCCTGGGTGGCTCAGTTGGTTAAGCGACTGCCTTCGGCTCAGGTCATGATCCTGGAGTCCCGGGATCAGGTCCCACATCGGGCTCTCTGCTCGGCGGGGAGTCTGCTTCTCCCTCTGACCCTCCTCCCTCTCATGCTCTCTGTCTCTCATTCTCTCTCTCTCAAATAAATAAATAAAATCTTTAAAAAAATAAAAAAAAATAAAAAAAAAAGAATATTAAGGCCTTACTTTTATAGTGTCAGATTTAAGACATTGTAATCTAGGATATCAGTAGAAGAATTTAATGCCTAAGGTCAATGCTAAGTTATAAATTCACCAAAACATCTGTGATTTTTTTTTCTTAATGCAAAGATTGGCATAGAATCAGAATTCAATAGTGCTGACTGAAGAGACTGTACCATGTTAATTAATATGCATTGTTTCAGATATGTTCATGAAGCAGGGACAGTTGATCATATTATTTATCAGGATTCAATCTAGCCCTAAATACCACAATCTTTCATAGGAGGGAGAATGTTCCAATGGTCATCTTCCCTTCTTAATTAAAGTAACTTATTATTTGTTTCCTATTTCTGTACCTCTTCTTTATGACCATCTGAAGTTGGATTATTTATAATATATTCAGATTTGCAAGTCTTTCAAAAGAATTTATGTTTCCTTTTACTCCACTGTCAAATCACTTAATCTTTGTCACCATTTTCAAAGGACACCTAAACCTGTCTACCTATAGAACTTGTGAAAGAATCTTTTATGTCAACAGCAGCGGAGTATACCACAAACCCTTTATGTTCAGTGCATTTTGACTAAACAAATGTTTAACTCCTGAGTTGTAGTGTTTCAACTTATAGATACACGGACCTATATATTATTGTAAAAATTTCACCCCTTATCTGTCCAAATAATAGCATTCTTTATTGATCATTAAATGTATTTTACTTACTTTAAAACTTATCCCTTAGTATTTCCCTCATCACATTAACTATTAATTCAAAATTGACTATGAGAACTCACTAATAAAGAAATTATATTAACATATTTGGTCCTCAGTTTCTTCAAATGTAAAATGCAGATAAATATGTATCTTTTTATATCTAGAGAAAGATAAATACTATACACCCCTAGAGTTACAAAAATTTAAATATGCCTTACTTTCAATGTTGAGTGGCTTAACACACCCCATCTAAATCCACACTCCTCACCAAGGGCTTTAATATCCCAGTGATGTGACCTCACCAACCCCCTTGCCTCCCATCCTCCCACCTCCTTCCTCACCCACTGCCCTAAAATCAGACTGACTTGCTAAGGTTGGAAAACACTGACATTTTTGTTCTCACCCCAGACGCCACACACAGGTTCTTTGCTCATCTGGAAGTAATCTTCCCCAAACCTTTGCCCTATCTTACTCTACTTATTCCTTTACTTTTTCTACATATTTCATTTCCTCAGAAATCATGTCCTGATCATCTACACATTCAGCTCTTTTGTTCCCCCTTTCCAGGCTTATCGCTCATATCACTCCTTAGAATTTGAATGTCTGTGTATTTTACTTATTCACTAACTCTCTCTATGAGAAAGTAAGGACTGGGATTCAATTTAAATATTGTTTAATTCACAGACTCTAGAACTAATGCATACTTGTCAGGTGGATAAATCAAACAGAAAGGTGAGAACGTGCAATCCAGTTAAGTGGCCTTTCAACGTTAATTACATTCATGACTTCAGTTCTTCTCCCCTCCCTGTATCCACTCCCTTTGCCAAGTAGCTTTGCAACTCTGTGTAGGATATTCTACCTCATTCCTTGGCTCTGGGCTCAGCTTGGTGGCTTGATTGACCAATGTGATGTTAGCAAATGTGACTAAGCAGAGGTAAGAAAAAGCACTGCCTATTTCTGCTTGCACTATTACCCCTGAGACTTAATATTGAGAGCAGACTAGTTTGGACGAACTTGCTGGATTTACAATGTGGAGCAGAGATGAGCACTTTCTATCATTTCAATTGAGAGTGTCCTAAATAAGCCTACCTGTGGTGAACACATGTGTGCAAGCAGACAAGAACTGCCCAGACTAGATTATTTGTTGGATTGTAGAGTCAGCAGCTCTCTTATAGATTATTATTACATTTCACTGAAGTTGGCTGGTTACATGTAGCATTATTGTGGCAATAAATAACTGATAGAATAATCAACAAGGTTTTAAACATCTCTTTTACTTCTTTCATATCATTATAAAGTAGTGCATTCCCCTTGTATTAAATGAAAAAAAAAAATCAAGGAAAACATTAATTATCTTAAACTACTCCCACCTCTTTCATTCAAGTCCATGGGAGGAAACTTATGTGAACAGCCTGGTGTGCATATTTTGATATTTTTCACACTAATAAATGTTTCTAAAAATCTGCATGTCCATCTGACAGCAACAAGACTCAGTGATGTGGGGCAAATCTGAGCCAATCAGCACTCCAGTTCTCCCAGTCTCCTGGTGTCAGCAAGACCCAATGGGGAGCATTCTACTACTACCAGTACCAATGAAGTAGAACAAGGTAGCGAAAAGTGGGGTAGTTGACACTCCATTTTCCTTTTCCATTGGTGTCAGTTGGGCCCAGTGGGGAGTTGAGTTTATAGCCCCAATCAGAAGCAATAAGTCAGGGATCATCAATGACCTTTCAGTTAGAAAGTATCAGCAAGGCCTAGGGGAAGCTGCACTTCCATCCCACCATGCAAAATGAGGAGGTGTGCATAAGCACTCCACTTTTGCAGGTGATGTGGGTGGGGCCCAACAGAAAGCTTAACATACACACCTATTGGGCACTGGTAGCTAGAGGACTACCTGCTAGGAAACATTAACTAGAATCCAGAGACTCATAATATAAATCCAAAATGTCCAGCATATCATGTATCATACCAAGAACCAGGAAAATCACAACACGACTAGGAAAGGGAAGTCAACAGATGCAAGCACTGAGACGAATCAGTCGATGGAATAATCTGATAAGTTTTTTAAAGCAACCATCATGAAAATGCTTTAATAATCAATTAGGAATTATTTTAAAGCAAACAAAAAATGGAAAATCACAGTAAAGAAAGAGACTTTATAAAAAGAACCATGTAGAAGTTATAGACCTGAAAAACTATAGAGTTTCAGGGTCCTGTGTGACAGTAACAAAAGAGTTAACATTCATTATCATCAGAGTTACGGGGGAAAAAAAGAAAGAGGATGGAGTCCAAAAAGTATTCAAAGAAATAATCGCTGAAAAATTCCCAAATTGGTAAAAAGCCATAAACTTAAAAAAGAAATCCGTAACAACATACCTCATAATTAAACTTCTGAAATCTAAAGACATAATAAAGTCTGAAAGCATCCAGAGAGAAACAAGCTTTATTTATAGGGGAATACCAATTTAAATGACTGAAGTTTTCTTATCTGAAACCATGGAAGCCAGAAGAAAATGGTGCGATATTTTCTGTGTTGTAGCAGAAAAGAATGGCCAACCAGAAATTCTACATCTAGTGAAAATATTCTTAAGAAGTGAAGAAAAAATAGAGCTATTGTCAGATCAAGTAAAACTAAAAGAATTTGTTGTTAGGAAACCTAAACTTAAGAATGGCTAAAAGAAGTTTTCTTAAGGGGCACCTGGGTGGCTCACTTGGTTAAGTATCTGCCTTCAGCTCAGGTTATGATCTCAGGGTCTTGGGATCAAGCCCTGGCTCAGATTCCCTGCTCAGTGGGGAGTCTGATTCCCCCTCCCTCTCCCCATCCCCTCCCCTATTATAAAATCATCTGATGTGGTGCTCAATGTATATAGAAAAATATTTAAGACAATTAAATTTTAAAAGGTGGAGGGTGATGGGGACTAAGGGAAGTAAGGTTTCTACATTTCACTTGAACTGGCAAAACTTCAATATTGGCTGACAGCCATAAGTGACCTATGTATATTTAATACCAACTACTAAGAAAATTGTGCAAAGCAATATACTAAAAAACACTATAGGGCGCCTGGGTGGCTCAGTCGTTGGGCGTCTGCCTTCGACTCGGGTCATGATCCCAGAGTCCTGGGATCGAGTCCCGCATCGGGCTCCCTGCTCTGCGGGAAGCCTGCTTCTCCCTCTCCTGCTCCCCCTGCTTGCGTTCCCTCTCTCGCTGTGTCTCTCTCTGTCAAATAAATAAATAAAATCTAAAAAAAAAAAAAAACACTATAAACAAATCAGGATGGGATACTAAAAGATGTTCAAAAATCTGCAGGAAGTTTAGGAAAGAGAAACAAGGAATGAGCAACAGAGAAAAAACAGGAAAGAAATGTTGAAAATAAAGGCTTCCCTTGTACCCCTCAACCGTTTGGTTTGAAGCTATTGTATTTTACGCATTTTACAACTGAGAAATTTTCATGTTATTTTGAAATCCTCTATTTCACTCAAAGTTAATAAGTTTCTAGAATACAGAAACCATGTGTTTTTTTTTAATCTATTGTAAATGCATGCCACAAAATGACATTTGATTTATGTGTCTAGCAAAGTGGCACTGCCAAATGGTGGCTCTGGGGATAAAGATTTTCTCACATCCCTATCATCCATCCACTCCCAAGCCAATTAAATTAATCTAAGTAAAAATGTTGTGCATGATATTCATATGTAGCTTCAAGAGAATCGCCCTAGTTTCTTACAACAAAGTGTTAGTGTCTCAATTCTTCACACGTGAATATTCACATACAAGAATTCTTCATGGGTCAGTAAGAACATGTTTCCTTCTCATTTCCTGGAATTTATGCTTTGGAGTGCTTTTGTCTTACTATACATGAAAATATCCAATTAAAGATTTTTATACGAGATTTACAATTCAGATATTTTTATTTATTTATTTATTTATTTATTTATTTATTTATTTGACAGAGAAAGACACAGCGAGAGAGGGAACACAAACGGGGAGTGGGAGAGGGAGAAGCAGGCTCCCCACTGAGCAGGGAGCCCGATGCGGGACTCGATCCCGGGACTCCAGGATCATGACCTGAGCCGAAGGCAGTCGCTTAACCAACTGAGCCACCCAGGCGCCCTACAATTCAGATATTAATAATCTTGCGTATTACCTGCTACAAATCAGAAGTACATACTTCAAATGCATGAAAATTCTTAAGCATATTTTTTTCACTTTGTTAATCTATCAATACCTTTTTCATTTGTTCCCATGGATTTAATGAAGTAGATTTTATTTTTAATTATGTTTTCCCTGAGTCGTTCATATAGGTGATTAGATGAATCAAAATTAACATTTTGAAAAGGAAAAAATAAATGGCCAGTGAAGTAGATGCTTGTGTAAATGTGGGATGATTGCTGTTAAGTATGTGTGTGTGTGTGTGTGTGTGTGTGTGTGTGCTGGGTCCTTCTACAGGATTAGAAACTGCTTTTTGATATTCTCTATCAAATATTTAACATGATTAGCATGATGTATTTTTCTTTGTCATTATGTTCACAACATTTGTTTTTTGTAGCATCAGTATTTGATTTCCATTTCTTGGCACCAATTTCTATGTTTTACTATGTCTATTGACTGCTGATATGTGGCTTGAATCTACAGTAGATTCCTCTTACTGTAAATTTACTATCACAGTTCAAATGCTTAATACTTCAGATTAAGGTTTTTCTATCTTCTTTTTTTTTTTTGTAGTTTCAAGTTTTTACTTAAATTCCAGTTAGTTAACATATAGTATAATAATATTAGTTTCAGGAGTAGAATTTAATGATACATCACTTCCATACAACACCCAGTGTTCATCACAAGTGCCCTCCTTAATCCCCATCACCCATTTAGCCCATCACCCCACCAACCTCCCCTCTAGCAACCTTCAGGTTATTCTCTATAGTTCAGTCGGCTTTATGGTTTGCCTCTCTCTTTTTTTTCTATCTTCTTAAAACATTTATAACTTACCTGATCTCAAATTCCATTCTCTATTTGAAGTCTACTTCTATTCAAGTTTTGTCAACATGTTTAACAGTTTCTTCTGTACATGTACATATATTCAAACTTTGAGAAAGTCAATAAAACTCAAAAGAATTTTAATTTATTATATTATCAACAGAACTGACTAGCAAAAACAAAGGTTATGGTTAAAATAATTTTGCAAAATAAAGTTAAAAGTAGAGACATTAAATATCGTATGGCATTTCAAAAAACATAAGTCATGTTTTATGTAATATGGCTACATATGGTATATAGTTGTTAAGTATCCAAAATTTGAATCTAAAGCCCTTTCAATGTTATATTGGGGCATCCCTTCATAGTACAAGTGAGACAATGTCCTTGTATTTGCCTTTGCTATTTACTATTTTATTGGAGCCCAGGCATTGTGACAAGAAATACAACAAATCCATTTGTCACAACACTCCAGCCATAGTACCTATCTTCCACCTGTCTTCTTTCCATTCCTTGAATATACCAACATGTTCTCAATTCACATACACTTTGCACTTACTGTTTTCTTTCCCCAGATATCCAAATTGCTCCTTCTTTGGCTTCAGTCAGTTCTCTGTTCAGATGTCATCTCTTCATACGTGCCTTCACTGATGATCTTACTTAAACATAAATAAACCATCATTATATCTTTCTCTCTCTACTTGCTTTATTCTAGAGTCATATTTGAAATGTAATAGAGTTCTGTATCATATTTCCCCCCCATAAAACATAAGCTCCTTGAGGTCAGAGAATGTCTACTTTATTCACCCTAGCACATAACAAGTGTCTGACAGGTTTCTTTCTTTCTTTTTTTTAAGATTATTTATTTATTTATTTGAGAGAGAGAGAATGAGAGACAGAGAGCATGAGAGGGAGGAGGGTCAGAGGGAGAAGCAGACTCCCCGCCGAGCAGGGAGCCTGATGCGGGACTCGATCCAGGGACCCCAGGATCATGACCTGAGCCGAAGGCAGTCGCTTAACCGACTGAGCCACCCAGGCGCCGCTAAATCTTTTTTTTTAAAGATTTTATTTATTTATTTGAGAGAGAGAATGAGATAGAGCATGAGAGGGGGGAGGGTCAGAGGGAGAAGCAGACTCCCTGCTGAGCAGGGAGCCAGATGCGGGACTCCATCCCGGGATTCCAGGATCACGACCTGAGCCGAAGGCAGTCGCTTAACCGACTGAGCCACCCAGGCGCCCTTTTAATTTTTATTTTTAAAAAGATTTTATTTATTTATTTGAGAGAGAGAGAATGAGAGAGTATGAGAGGGGGGAGGGTCAGAGGGAGAAGCAGACTCCCCACTGAGCAGGGAGCCCGATGCGGGACTCGATCCCCAGACTCCAGGATCATGACCTGAGCCGAAGGCAGTCGCTTAACCGACTGAGCCACCCAGGCACCATCTGACAGGTTTCTGATAAGTAAATTGGTCAATCGGCACTAGGCCTTCTGTAATTGCAAGAAGGCAAATCATTCCCAAGTTCTCTCTGTTTTGTCTCCCTGTTTTGTCATTTTCTTTTCACAAGATTTGGTTAATCTCTATAGTTTCTGATGCCTAATTGGCCTTTCTAAAACTTTCTTCTGGATAAATTTGCTGCCACCTTCTTCAATGTAATATTCTCCACTGAATAATCTAAATGTTGCTCTGGTCACACAAGCAATTTATTGCAGTTCATGAATATGCCTGCTCAATTTTACCAGATGTACATGTTTATACACTTATTAATTCATTTATACATGCATTCCTCAACTATGAATGGAATGCATACCATGTGACAGATTTTGTATATGTGCAATTGTTAAAAACTGGATTTTTCTTCTGCTACTTTGCTGGGCTAATGGATATGAATAAAGACCGAGTTCATGTCATATCATCTTCTAAAGAGATGCCCTTCTTATGGCCTTCTTGGCTGTGCTCTGCATAACTGAAGGGGGCTTTTTTCATCTACCTATAGTGTGTATAACCATGCACACTGGCTGTGCTCATGAGCCCTCCTTGGTTTCTCTGGTCTTATTTTGATACCACTCTTCTGTAATCCATGGCTCTTAATCTAGACGTCCCTATGAAATTTACCCCCACCATGAAGAACTATTTACCTGTTTTCACCAATATGCTATGAATAACATATGGGTATAAATTTGGTCTTTCATATCTGACTTCCATTCCAGCAAAGTGCATAGTAGGCAGCGTAAAAACACTTGTGAGTGAGTGAATGATGAGGATGATCAAATTATCTTTGAGAAGAAAATGTATTTATTATTTACTTGAAGATATGAATAATATCCCTAGAAATGGAATATAAGTTTGTTATGTCCATACTTAGATTGAATGTAAACATAAGTAAAATGAAAAGCTCATTTTTGTACTTGAAGCATCTTAACAATTTAAATCTAATATCATTTTAAGTCTCCTAACTTCAGAAAGTTACTAATCACATATCCCTCATGGCAATGATTCCTGTTCCTCTTCTCTTTATTTCTCAGCAGTTATTGGTTGGGGACAACTCTGAGGAGAAGAGCAATCTTGAGAAAGACAGCTTCTTCAGCCAAGGACAATTGAAGAGGCACTCACCTTTGAGCCCTCCACAGCCAACATGCCTATCAGTTGGAGAAATGAGTACTCTTCTCCAAAGAGAGTAGCACACCACAGCACTAACTGTACTTCCTCCAACAAGATGCAGAATGCACTGGGGCTCAAATGAATAGGGAGGTCATGACCCAGAAGTAGCCAAAGTACCTAAATTATTTCATGAAGGGAAGCTTCCCAGGAACATCCACTTATGAGCAAAAAATAAATTCTAATGTGTTTTAGCCACTGAAAGTCCAGAGTTTAATCATTAATCTTATATATATATACATATATGTTACAGATAAATTCTGTCAATTTTCTGCAGAGTAATCTGTTTCTGATATTGTCCTCCCATCCTTCCAGCCTTTTAAGTTAAAGGAATGAAAACTACATAGAGCAATTATACAGATGGCATAATGTTTACCCGTGTTGCTGGGAAACTCCTATGAGAGCCTATATTTCAGAAGCATAATATCTGAAGTCATTGCTTTAAAATTATTCACCCCTGAGAGATCTTAAACTACACAGCATTCTCTGCCACAACTGTTTTCATGTGAGGTGTTAAAATCTAGTGATTGCACCTATGTATTCATTATTTGAGTAGTATCCACTTGCAGAAATAAATGTTTATTACTATACACAACTTCTGAAGTTTAAAAGGTGTAATTTAGTCTACAATTGCTCTAAGCCTCAAAGGGAGACAATAGACAGTCACACACACACACACACACACACACACACACAATTCATCCTGAGAAATATAATCTTAAATTCTTTTTATTTGGAACTCTAGAATGAAAATCTATGACTAAAGGAATGATCCACATTCCCTACACAAATACAATTTAAGTATCTGAAATAAATAATCTTGCTTATGTTACCAGATACAATTCTGCCTATGAAATATTTCTGTATTCCTGGCCAAGTTAATCAAATGGTTTAGAGCTGAGTCTTTATCCACTACACTGAAATGTTGTGGGGGGGGGGGTGTGTGTTAATATTTATGCCAACACAGATTTTCTTTCCTACATAAATTATATGGTTTGGAAGCCTAAAATGTATCAATACACTAGGAAATTTAGAGAAATTTGAGATATAACTTAATCTTACAAAGCTAATTGAATACCAGTTGTGATAGAATTGTATGAAATAGTAAATACTGGTTAGCATTAGGGTTAGACACATGACTTTTGAAATAAAAGTGGTCTTGGTCTGGAATCCTTAGTACAACTCCTACCAGTCGTGTGTGACTGTGGTTTAGTCATGAGCCCTAATTTTCATATTAATGGAGTAAATTATGTCTGTGTCTTGTTGGACTTGCAAAGATTACATGATATACATGCAATCATTTTAACATAGTGGATCATAGTGAGCAAGCATTCAAAATGTAATTGGTATTTTTACTTTTATTATAATTATGACTTAAGCACATATAAAAACAAAGCTTCATTTGAGAAAGCTGTTCAAAAATAGCACGAGGTTCTTTGACGTCGGTGGTTCCCATGGTTTCATTATAGTGTAGGACACATTATCAAACATAAACTATCTAAATGATTTAATCATCTGGTACCACAGAATAAACAATTGTTGACAGTGGGAAAAATTATAAGTGATCAGAAATTGTTGCCTCTTTTGCATAATTCAAAGATTGTATTTAATTTGAAATACATCTTAGTAATATTGTAAGACACAAATGATTAAAGATATCTGATGTTCATGAAAGGACAGACTAAAAGCTTAGTTTCCTAAGACAAATATCCTGAGACCCGGATACAAATATAAAAATAGTTGTATATAATTAAGTTGGGGAGTAGATCGATTACTGACACTTAATTCTGGAGAAATTATTTACTACTTGGATGAAAAAAATTTTTCAATTTTCACTTTGTCTCTTAAATAATTGGAACTCCTTCAGTTCTTTGAATGCTAAGTATTCCTTTTTAATCTTGTCTTTAAATAAATATTTCTCCCTGTTGGAATGTTCCTCTAAACCACTACACCTAGTTAATTCCTATATGTCCTTCAGATTTTAGCTTGTTTGTGACTTCCATGGAAACAATTTTTCTAACCCCTCTTGAAAAGCCTAATCCATTTTTTATATGCTAGCACAGAGCTTGGTTCCTCTCCTTTGTAGCATATGGTTGTTGGAATTTTCCATGTACTTTAGTGATTATGTGATTACGGTTTCTCCTTCTTAGAACATAAATTCACAAGGAATGACACCATTTCTATTTTACAGATGATATTTATCCTGGCCCTTAACACAGTGCCTGGTATTTATTTGATTATCAGTAAGTATTTATGGAAGAGTAGATGAATGAATAAAGCCTTAAGGATTAAAAAGAAATCACCAAGAAATCATAATGAAAAAATATATCAAAGGTATTTGTTCTTTGAATGGAAATCTTTTATACTATAAAAGCAAAGTGAGAATCTGTTACACGTAAATTCAATTGATTTTCTAAACAATAAGTAATAAAAATGTTTATAGCAAAAGAGGAGTAAAAAATCTAAATCTAAATGAAAACCTAGGCAAATATTTACAACATATAATACAAGGGTTAATATAATAACCAAAGTCACGGGACGCCTGGGTGGCTAGGATGGTTAGGCATCTGCCTTCGGCTCAGGTCATGATCCCAAGGTTCTGGGATCAAACCCCGCATCAGGCTCCCTGCTCAGCGGGGAGACTGCTTCTCCCTCTCCTCCTGCTCCCCCTGCTTGTGCTCTCTCACTTTCTCTGTCAAATAAATAAATAAATAAATAAATAAATAAATAAATAAATAAATAAATAAATAAAAATCTTTAAAAAAATATATATGAAAACCGAAGTCAGGGTTTCTCCACCTCAGCACTAGTGATATTTTGGGCTGGATAATTCTTTGCTGTGGGGAGGCCATCCTGTGCATTGTTTGCATTGCTTTGCAGCATCCTAGGTCTCCATGAAATGTCAGAAGCAATGCCCTTGCCCTACCCCTTCTGAGTTATGGCAAACAAAAATAGCTCCAGACATTGCCAAATCACGCCCAGTTGTGAACAACTGATCCTAAATAGAGGGCAAACCCAGTAAATCTGGCCAAAGTTGTATTTGAGAGGAACTGAAGTAAGTGCTTGCTTATAAATATGTTATGTGTAATTTGCAGTCATATAAATTGAAAATATTAGCATTGAGACTTTTTACTGACCTTCCAATGTTTATGATTTGTTCATTTATAATTCATATGCACATAGACATATTCATTCCACTTAAAATGGCCTTCAATTCATGGAACAGTGCATTTTGGTCCTATTATTCAGTTTTTCTTCAATTAAAACAGACGTATGAAATTTGTTAGTTTCCCACAGTCAATACGTCCCTAACATAGACATACATTATTTTCCTTTTTTTTTTCAAAATAAAGTGCCAATAAAGTTAGACATTTAATTACACAGCACTCTGATATCTGTGCAATTTATCATTTTGTTTGCTTGCATTTTATTTAGTTTTACTGCAACAGACTGCAACCTCTACTTCAGCAAGAAATGAGTTCCAGTTTCTCAGAGGCACTTATTCCCCCCTTATTGTAAACATGTCACCTTCATTTGTACACTGAATGCTTATTTAGGATAGAGGATTTTGCTTCCTACATTTTGGACTAAGCTGATAAGAAATGAATATATTTTTTGCCTGCTAGCTTGCTTTCAAGGAAGATTAAGAACATAGAATGCATGTTTAATGCATTTTAGATGAACTCAGGGATGCAGTCAACTCGATATATCTCTGATATATCCTGTGTCTAAGGATCGCCTCGCTCCATAACAAGTATTGATTCAGTCAGAGCAAGACCTCCCTCTGACCAGTTTTGAAACACTGAAGAATGGAAGAGAACAATTAATATGAGAAAAGAATTGCAGAATTTTACTACTGGAGGAAAATTTTAATGGTTTTACAGAATTCCATCTCACTTTTTAAAATTTTAATGTGAAGCTCAGAGAGATTAAGTGGCATATGAAATGACCTCTGGAGCTAATTAATGGTAAAGTTGGAATTTGAACCCAAGTTGTAGGTTAGCACCTATTGCCACTGACCCAAAGGGAGGTGGAAGGACAATGTATTGTAATATAGTTTTAATTTCAATCCTTAGATGCTTAGGCAAATACTTGGAAATTCCCAGATCAATTTGAGCAACCTGAAGAGATCAAGCTATTTAGTAGCTGCAGACATGACTTAGTAAAATTATAGTCATACCACAAATCTACTCTTGTCTGACAAAATGACAGGCTAATAAATCAAGCATAAGGAATAATAGTGTCTATGTGTGTATATATAATTACACATATAGACATACATGTATATCTATGTTTATATCTCTATCTCTGTATATATTCTGTTATGAATATGACAAGACATTGATTCCACCATGCATGAGTTCCAGATAGCAGAATTAGCTGGGAGGAAAACATGCAAGTGCATCCTATAATTAATCAAGAAAAGGGAAAATCATAATCTGAAATTTAAAGAAAACATGAATAATGCAAATAAACTTGTCAAAAGAATCTTTTCAGTTATTATAGTTTTTCATTATAAAATAAAAAAGAAGATATTATATATTGTATATCGTAGTATAATGAATGATGTAAACAATCGATGTAGAGAGTTGAAGGTTAGATATCTTTGTGTCCTTCAAGTGATATCATGTATATCTATACCTGCTTTTATAATTACCTCTGTTTACAAAATTTTCCATGGCACTGCGGATTTAGGATGCAGATTTAAACATTTTGTCACTATTATGAAGTCGTGTACGGTTGGCAAGTCTGTTTAATAAAATCTGGTTGAAGAGTCATTAAAAACCTAAGAGCCTTACCTCAAGTATGACCTTCCTCCTCTGACAGACTTCATATTCACTACTGAACCTTCTTTAACACTCCACATTTCTGCCTAACAGCCATCATCACAATTTAACTCCATTTATTTTGCAATGCTTTTTTTTTTTAAGAAATTATTTTTAAGTAATCTCTACACCCAAAATGGGGCTCAAACTCACAACACTGAGATCCAGTTTCATGCTCTACCTACTGAGCTAGCCAGGTGCCCCTTGTTTTGTAATTCTTATTTGTGTCTTCTTTGGTTAGTATATAAATTCTGTAAACACCGGGATCAGGTATATATTGTACCTGCAGTACCTGAATGTACTAGACCTATAACAATGCAGAATAAATGAGCAAATTACCTGATCCCTTTATAAGGGAAAATAAACTAAGGCTGAATTACTAGAAAATATACTTGGAAGAATGGTGAAGTTATCAGTCCATTTATTTCCACCGGCAATTATCTAAAATAAAATGTTAAAAAGCATTGGCATGCAAGTACGGATGAAGAGTATCATTACATAAAACCTATCCTATAAAATAATTAGACTGCTTTTCCACAAGAGCAGTCACAAGTGGATTTACTTAGAGTTTTGTTTTGGATTTTAGTTTGGGTTTTGCAGTTACAGAGATTTTTTACAGGGCAGAGGTATCTAATACTGACAGAATTTCTTATTTTTCAATTGAAATCTCCAGAGACCATTCCCTGTTGATTCTTACCCTGGAAAATGTTACGTCCCTTGATTCTTCAGACTCTATTCCTCTGCTTTTCACACTCCTAACTACCTTTCACGTCTAGCCTCTAATTATTCTTTTGTGTGGATACATTTGCTTCCCCAAATCCAAATATATATCAGCAACAATTCTGATTGTACACCTCCCTAAACCACTCCACGTTAACACCTCAGTGCATAATTGATTGCTTTAAGAAACTGCATCTTCTTGGGGTTCCTGTGTGGCTCAGTCAGTTAAGTGCCTGCCTTTGGCTCAGGTCATGATCCCAGGGTCCTGGGACTGAATCCTTAGTTGGGCTTCCTGCTGGGGAGTCTGCTTCTCCCTCTTCCTCTGCCCTTTCCCCCACTCATGTGCTCTCTCTCTCTCTCAAATAAATAAATAAAATCTTAAAAAAAACACAACTGCATCTTCTTTCCTGAATAATTATTACAAATATCACTGGATCACATAATCAATAGCATTTGAAAGGAAAAGTTAAATTGCACTCTGATCTAAACTCATCAGTGGAACACATATGTATTCTTTGTCACAAAAATCTCTTCTCCACAACACCGAAGACTTATAAAATGCCTTTAAGCTCCTTTAAACTAATGAAATTCTGATATACATTATACGTTTGCATCATTTCATGTAGGTAAAGTGGTCATCTGGAATAAAAGAAAAAAATACAGAGGAAAGCATATATTTAACTCCTTTGTACTTCAGTTTCTTCATTAATAGATGAGAAGTTTGAATTATACTATGTTGTATGATTTCTTCCAGTAATATACCACCATGAATATCCGTATCTAAAAGTGATCTCTTTCTCCACTAAAACTTTTTAGCTATTGATGCTCAAGTTTTATTCTAATGAACTCAATATAGTCTGGAGAGTTTCTCTCATGTTAGAGTGACAAGAAATTTTGAAACTTTGGGACTATCTGGATGTGGTCTGTTTCCTGTTAGCCTCTTAGTTGCTTATAAGTTTGTCACTTTGCTATAAGAACATTGGATTCCCTCGGGATTTGGAATAAAACTTAAAATCCTTATCTTTACTGATGTCACTAAGTTGTTGGCTAATTTTCAAAGCCCACGCCTCGCCATTTTCCATCCTGCTCAGTACCCTTCGTTTGCAATAGCTTCCTTTCTGCCCTTCTCTACTTTTAATGTGCACTTGCTCCTTATCTCATTATCATCCTCCATGTCTTAATGTAAATGTCACCTACTCAGGGAGCATTTCCTATATCAACAGAAAATAATTAGTGAGAAAATGAGAAGTTTATTTTGGTTTGTGAACTACAAATTTCATGATTACTCCTTGAATGACTTTGTTTCTTGAACTGAATGTCAATGACTTTGATGGTTTTTGTCCAAGTAATTCTCAATAATTTTGGATAATAATTATAATGCAGGAGGGAATTTGATGTGGTACCAAAAACTGATCTAGTTGAAACTTTGCATTTACTGGAGTGGCAACTATAGCTTCTGTAAATTATTATTACATAGATGCATTTTGCTTTTAAATTGTTCAGATACAATCGTATCTGAATACTATCATAACTAACTAGACTATCATAACTAACTAGACTATCATAACTAACTAGACTAGACATTATTTTTGAGATAAATGCCATGTGAAGTTAAGACAGTTGTTCAAAAATGCCATTTTCCTTGTTGATGACAGAAATTATAAGCTCCATAAACATTTATTTTGTAAGTTGAAACCTTCCTATATATAAAAATGACTTTTATAGTTTCCATTTTTGATTTCCCATTCAAATAACACACTTATGTTTGCTTAATGTACTTTAAATTTTTTAGAATAAGACCCATAATACTATTAGGTGCATAAAAAGTATGTAGTACTATATAGTATAAATTTATTTTGTGCATTAGGTAACCATTCCTGTTAATTGAATTATTAGCTTCCATCTACTGTTTTAAAATAATTTAAAATTATGATAGTAATAACAATATTAATATTAGTTTGTAAACTGCTAAATATATCAGTAGATGCACTCCTTGATGTGACTTGAAAGCTATAATAATGTGCCCTCTAATATTTTCTCCACTGCACCTAACCTGAAATTTTGGCCATTGAAAAGTATTTATTAAGATCATTATTCTACCTTAGAATGATTCATTACCAAATGCATATTAGTGACTCAAAAAAGTTTTTATATTTAGAGTTAAGCGATAGACCTTGAGATCTACTATGCACTAGCTATTATTTTTGGTGCTTTCAAGTAAATTATCACAGTATTGTTACACTTAAAACAACCCATTGTGCATTACTGTTTGTTTTATAGAGTTGATGAGATTAAGTAGATGATCAGGTGTAGAACCAGAAACTAAAATCAGAGCTCCTGATCACAAGATGGTTACTCATTTACTAGCACAAGGCTAAATATTGAGAAATGATACAAGTGAAGCAATGATCATTGGTTAGACTGGAAAGACTGAGATTGTCTCTATCATGGAATGAATGTCACAGGGAGGAGAGACACAACTGGGGTGTGAAACTGCAGCCATCTAGGCAAGTGTGGATGGGAATTAGCAATTCACAAACAAACGTGGCCTTGGTCAGACCTTCCTGGATCTCCAGTTGTTCTTCCATTGTTCTCCCATTGCCAGCCACCAGAATCCTAGGCAATAAAACTTGACTATTTCCCTACAACCCCACAAGAAGTTAAGGAACAGTTCTCTATTAAATAGTCAAAAGAAAAATTCATTTTTACCCAAAGTATACAATTTAAATCCACAAATTAGAGATCTTTAATTGAATATCTCTAATCACTTTAATATTTATGTTTTTATTTCTAAATCTGAACTTTACATTGTAACTCTTACATGTCATTTACCTGGAAATAGATATAAAACCAATTCTTCTAGTGACCAACTTGGTACATTGTTATTGAAATACCTATTTGTTTTCACCTATTGGCACAATTATAAATCATTAATATTTATTCCAGGATTTATCTTTTTCCCTTGCCGGACTGACTTTCATTTGAAGCAGTAGGGGATAATCTGATAACACTGGGATTCTCAGGTTCATTCACATTGACTTTGCAAAAACAAAGTGGCAATTTATAAAATGAAATATAATGACTCCATAAATGCACCTGTTACCTTAACCATGATAAACCTAACAAGGTTAATAAGTTAATTTTGAATTATTTCTCATTTGAACCAAATGCTTTCTTCATCTTTTTTTAATGTTGTATGAATAATCCTTTTAAACTAAAAAAAAAATTTATATATACTGAATTAAATCTTTAGTAATTATTTTTACAGATAGTATACTCCTTGGTCATAGATAGAAAATTGACCATGGCATGCTTGGCACAACAATTTCTTTATATTTTTTAATCAATTCAGGATCACTATAAGATGGTTTGCCAAGATAAATCTGCATTTTCTTAAAGCAAAATTACAATAACATCATTGCAATATTTTACAGTCACAAAATGACAATAATGTTACAAGAGGCTCCTAATAAGCTCTTGCCTTTTTACGTATTCTGTTTTGTCTTAGGTCATTGTCATCACAAGAGTTTGGTTGCCAGTACCAAAATACAGACCAAATAGGGCAGGAGACACCAGGTTTATACATTTACAACTTCAAATAGCATCTCCTAAAAAACACTGAACTGAATTTGTGAAGAAAAGATAAATGTTGATATGCTAAAATAAAAGAGAAAAAAATTATCATGGAGAAATAAACACAGAACACTTTTCAGAACAGCAATAAAAGTGATAAAATACAAAGTGGTACATAGATCTATGGGATATTGTACCAGCTGGTTTCATCCACTCCTTTATCCCAAGAAGTCCTAGATTTACCCAAAGATTCTTTTTGAACTGTCATGAGTTTAGTCCAACCTCTGTTGTTCCCTGCATGCCCCCATCTTATTATCCAGTTTGTTTACCTCATTTGAAAGTGAAATTTGACTTTCAGTCCTCACTGATTTCACCTTCTGACAGATCAGATGGCATTCCTCTGCCTGATTGAGCTTTCTCCTTAAAAGGAAGGAGAGTTCTCACAATTGTTTTCCTGATATTGTGCTCCTTCATTTTTTTGTCATTTATACCACAACCTTGAAATAAATTTCATGTAACAACCAGGAACTTTGCCACAATCATACCACTGTTAACTGTACTAGCAATTAAATGTGAAATGGTGCATCAAATTTGATATTTTACCTGTAAAGCAATAAATTTGTAGCGCCTGCAAATATGAGTATTTTCCCCAAATGAATAATACACATCATCAAAACTCAGCATCAGTTTGCAATACCTAGATTCTCAGTTTAATTTCTGAAGAGTAAGTGAAGTGAGGTGTTAGAGATTATTTTTTTAAGAAAAGGGTGGATGATATACTTCAGCAATCTTTTTTCTAATTAATGTACTACATGCAGTAAATTTTTGCAATCATATTAGCTAAAAATGGCATCAAAAGTAAATGCTAAATTGACCATATGCCTTTCTCTTGTGTAGTAATTTTTTTTCACATTTTCTGATCATCTCATCGTGATTTTTCTACTGAGCCCAAGAAATTGTTTTTACAACTAATAGAAATTGGTTGACTGGTTCATATACATCTTTGGCAAGTATATGATCTCAACATAGGTTATATCTCTGTTCTAGACTTCTTCCTAAAATCTTCATCCCTTTCTTTAATGACTCTTTGAAAAGAATAATTCTGTAATAACCTTATTTCTCTCTTTAAGCACTTTTCTTCTTGAATGCTTTAAAAAAATTCTTTTGCAATCAAAACAGATAATACTCTGGTTGAAGAACTATAAATAAGATCAAAACAAATTAACAATTAGATAATTGTTTGAGTCCTAATGAGTATTTCCTCTTAAAAAAGGAAACATGAAGTCAAAAATATGAGATTAACCTTTATATAAAGAATGGTATTCAAAATGCTATTAAGTCATTAACTTTGGTAAATAGGCATTTAACCTTTGTCAAAATGCAACAGTGTTTAACCTTTGTGTTTAAAATAGTGCTTCTATTAGGTATGCTTCAATTGCTGCAGATCAAATAGACAGCAAACTGCCTCTTGACCTGAAATTTAAACTAATCCTGGTACGACCTTTGTAGGAAGTTAAACCGAAGTTTGTTGAACTTTATTTTAAAACAGCAGTATTTTTTTTTTTTTTTTTTTTTAGTTTTGCAGACCTTTGCATATATCCTACTTCCTGCTGGGTGGGGACACTCCAAAACGCTGCAATGAAAAGCTGTTGCTGTTGTCTTTGCAGGTTTTTTTTTTTTTTTTTTTTGGCGGTTGGAAGCAAAGAACAGTCTCTTGAGAAAGTATGTTTTAACAGTATTTCCAGCCAAATTTTGCAAACTCAGGAGATTCGGATTAACATTTATACTTTTGCTTATGGAAAAGTACAATTCTAATGCTTTGCCATTTACTCACTGTTAATTTATAGTCATGGAGGAGAAAAGATATAATTGGATTTACCTATTACAGGCATAACAATTGTGTAGAAAGCATATTTCAAATCAGAAAGAACTATTTTCCTCCAAACATTTAGTGATTCACTGATACATTTCAAGTAATTTTCCTCTTTAATTAAAGCACACAGCTCTGTCTTCTGTGTGTTCTACAACAGATGTGATATTTACAAGCATCTCAAGGAAAGTTATGGTTTTCCAAAAGATGCTTACCTGCACAGCCAAAAGGTTTTCAGGAGCCTTGAAAATTTAAACTAAAAAGCACAACTTTTACATAAATAGGCACAAGTAGAAGGTGAGTCAAGGGGGGTCCTGCTGTCCTTAACTACCTCCTTTCTTCTGGTGAACAGATCTTCAAACAGACATTGGAAGCTAGAGATTAAGTGCCTTTCTGACGAAAAATCATAAAGAACAAATTACAGGAGAAGATGGTCGTCTTAAAAAAAAAAAAAAAAATGTGTCTCCCTTTCAGAATTTGTCTCCGTGATGTAGTCTTTGACATTACACTGAGACCCATTATTTTACTTACACTTACATAGTCTATAAAATTTAGCTGTAAGAGGTTCCCAACCCCTCAGTTTCCATGGGCAGGGGGTGGAAGGGAGTGGGAAGCAAAGCCTTAGGAGTGTCAACCAAAAAGAAGCTGTAAAGCAACTAAAAGTGTTTATTTGGGGTCTTAGGGATTGCAATCTGGGAGACACAGAGTGGACCAAAATTGAAAGTGTGCTCTGAATTGCAAGCGGGAAGTGCAGACTTAGGCAAAAATCACAAGGCTACATAACCTGTTTTAAAGGAATTAAGATTGGTGGTGACAAATTAAACTATCTAATACACAATTGGCTCTTTGGCTAATAGATGTTACATGATTTCTATTTCAGTTCAAAGTAGAAGGATGTGTTGCAGAAGGTGGTGGAAGTGCAATTGACCAGTTGCAATTGACAAAAGTCAAAAGTCTATGGTGTTCCAAAAATTGAAACCAGAGGCTTACTTAGGTCTTGCTTCCTCAGTATTCCCCAGATCTTATTTTGAATGACTCCGATAGCAATGCTTACTTCACTTTGGAATCTTCCTTCACAGAAGAGAACACAGGAACCCATGCACCAAGCAGTACTAGCTCTGAAAGTTTTCAAGTAGGTGAAGTTCATTTTGAGCTTTTAGTGATCTGCACCTTGTAGGTGTCTATTTCAATTTCTGGTTCTCATAGGTCTGTTAACTGTTTCCACCTTCTCTTGGACTGTTAGCTACTTAAACACTATAAACTTCAAAAAGGTTGGCCTTTAGGTCTGCTTTGTTCAGGCCTGTGTCCCCAACTCTTCAGCAGTGCCTGGGAGAGAGAAGCGGCTTAGTAAAAGTTTACTGAAGGAGGAAGTAAATGAATTTAGCAATTAATTATTATTTGGTGTTAAGAGGGGATTCAAGCAGAAAAATTTGCAAGAAAGTGCATTTCAAATGCTTGACTTTAAAATAACAAAGTGCGGGCGCCTGGGTGGCTCAGTCGTTAAGCGTCTGCCTTCGGCTCAGGTCATGATCCCAGGGTCCTGGGATCGAGTCCCACATCCGGCTCCCTGCTCCGCGGGAAGCCTGCTTCTCCTCTCCCACTGCCCCTGCTTGTGTTCCTGCTCTCGCTATGTCTCTCTCTGTCAAATAAATAAATAAAAAATCTTTAAAAAAAAAAAATAAAAATAACAAAGTGCGTGGCTTATTTTGTCTTGGAGTAAAACTTACTTTGACAAAACTCATTTCCTCCTAATTGATAAAGGGAAAAGGAAGGTTTTCTTCAACCCTCTTCAGGTCCCTGACTGGGTCTGTTACCTGTGGGAGAATCTGCGTTGCATCAATGAGGTGTCAGTTCTTGGATTTCCCACAAGAAGATTTACATGAGGATCCAGGTTGGGATAAAAACAATCAGAAGGGAAGTAACAAGCACAAAGCAGTTTATTAAAGCAAAAGTACACTCTCAAGGTGGGAGAGCGGACAGGTTCCGTGAGGTGAAACTGGCCCCTACATTGTTTTGGGATTGGATATTATTGGGTCTCTCTAGCCTGGGAGGGGCTGTGACCTACAGTAGAGTGGTGTCTGAGGGAGGTTGCTTCTAATCATTTGGGGGATTCCTCCCACAGGTTTGGGCAAGAGGGAGGAATTATTAAGGGGCAGAAGGACTTTTTTGGGTAACAGATACATTCATTTACTTAATTATGGTAATAATTCACAGGTATATATTTATGCCAAATCTTAAACACTATACTTTAAATAAGCGTAACTTATTCCATTTAATTATATCTCAATTAAGACACAAAAAAAATCACAAAAAACCCACAACATAACTTAGTTGTTTGTCTACTTTTTTCCCCCTTGTTATCACCCACTTTCTGCATATATAATATTATTAATTTCTTTCCACATCTGTCATCCTTAATCCATTTCCAGTATATTCACTAACTGTTTCTTTTGCTTAATTTTAATTCCTTTAAGATTCCTAGCAAAGGCAATGGGAACATTTCAGTCTAGAACATTTTCCAATGTTCATCATTAATTTTAGATCAGTTTATACCCATCCTTAGGGCTGAGCCACATGCATTTAGTAAATGTACAACAAGAAATGAGAACCCATACCCAGATATTATGTAGGAGTCTGTTCTGGTATGAGCGTACCAGGAAACTGTGTTCACCTTCATAATTTTTTTAAAATAGTTTTTCATTTTTACTTATTTTAAATTCACTTATAATTTAATAAATTATTGCTAGTTCATCATAGTTTAAAAAAAGATTACTTGAATGAATTAATTCTAAATTTTATACATAAAAGGGCTCTTTTTTTGACAGGAGAAGAAACACTCATGGATGATGCCTTTGACCTATACAGTCCTTCAAAGGAAAATCTCTGTCTGTTGAAATAAATGATAGCCTCTTCCTTCTGTGCAAGCAAGGAAAGTGCAATTTCCATTGAGATTCCTTGTTTGCTCGCCCCAGATTGGATGCTTTGGGTCGATTTCCCTGCGAGAATGATATTGTCTCCTAAAGGGAACCAGCAATGGAAGTTCGTTAGTCATTACCCCACTCAGAGAAGAATGTGTACATTATCTTCTGGAATGGCTTAGCAAAGACTTACATAGAGAGACATTTTCCTTTTCTTTGTCTTTTATTCTAAACAACACCCTTCATTTTATTTTAATACTTTTTCCTTTATGCTGTAAATCTCATGTGTACTCAGGGCTCCGTATGGTCCCTGGACCTATTATGCTAGGGCACACTAATTCCATCTTGTTCTTGATCATTTCTGCATCCAAACTGAGAGCCTAGCATGGTGTCTCCAATTCACTTGGTTCTTAATAAATGTTGAATAATTTTTTTAAATGGCTAATTCTGGAAAAGTTCAGTGAAAGAGTTACTTTACTATACGACTGATAGACAATTTCTGAAAGGAAATTTGGCAATATATACCGTTTGTTCAAAATATTTACCTCTTATATGACTAATTTATCTTTTGGAACCATATTCAAAGGAAATAACCAGAAAGCGCAAAGATGTATGCATAAATAAATTCATTATATCAGTGTTTATAATAGAATAAACAAACAAAAGCACAATGTGATAGTAATAGTATATAGGAAAATGGGTAAGTAAATTATGGCAAATCCATAAAACCGAAAACTATATTTCTATTGAAAGATATTTACGGCTTTCTTTTTAATTTCAATGTTTCTCTCCATCTACTTTTGTTTACACTTTGACTTTCATTGTTCTCTGTCTCTGTCTCTCTTTCACTGTCTCTGTCGCCGTCTCTCTCTCTCTCTCGTTACCTATATGGGGAGTGGTGATAAATGTTCCACTCTTCTTTGCTTTTGTTTTATTTTGTTGGCAACTCATCTTTGGGTAAGATTACTATCACCTGGGCTATTGTTTGCCTCAGAAACCATCTCTTTTCTGTTTACCTGGACATTATTTTAATCTTCTCCTTGGCATCTGAGTGGGAGGACTAGGTGTATATGCTTTATTTTTGTGAGTCAGTGGTTTTCTCCTTGAGGAAGGTGAAGAAAGGAGCTGGGGGACTTGGTCCAGGATCCAGAAGTGGGGAAACTACTTCAGCACATTTTCTCTGTGATTTTGTAGAAACTATTTTACCAGAGTTCGGTGTTATCCTAAGGATTATCTTAACCTAAGATTGCTGTTTATATTCCAGCTTTAGCTTTTCCCATGTCATTCACGGAGAATACTGGTCACACTGAGTCCCTAAGACTATAGGACATTTTTCCATGATTGCGCAGCACATATTTTTCTTTGCATTGCCATGTTCCTTCTGATCACAAATGTGAGGTTCTCTGGCTTAAAAGATTCTGCCTTCTTAGTCCCAAACTAAGGCAGGATAACTGAGTCAGGATAAAGAAAGTATAACTGCATGACCAAATTGTTTCACATCCAATCTGTCCAGCATGATTAAGCCAACTGGGGTGAAATTAGCCTTTCCCTAACTTATTTTGACCTCTAGGTGGGGTCCTTAAAAATATATGCGTCTGACTAGGGCCACCACTGAAGATTTCTCTGCAGCAAAAAAATTTTGTGCCAACTCCCCACAATTCATTCCATTTTTTCTTCTATTTGGTCCATGGTATATTGAATTTAGCTGATAGCTCACCAACTTTGTTGTATAAATTATAAAACTATAGTCTCAGTAGAGATTAATATTCCATGATTTTTAAATTCTTTGGAAGAAAGAATCTGTTTGGTCTATCTCAGGTAAGTGTTCTCAAGTTCAACCATATTTCTCATTTGGTGAAGTCATTCACACAAACATGTTTGAAAGGGCCCTATTTCTAGGTGAGGAGTAGTTTTTAGGGAAAAGTAAACAAAAAACTTCGATTGTTGGGAAATGAATATACATTCCATTCTAAAGAAATTTTTTTTTACTAAAACCAATGAACTTCATTTAAGGTAGCTGAGACACTTAACCTAATTCATTGTCAATCAGGCCCAAATTTAAAAGCATTTATCTCAGTGAAAATTGTATCCCTTAAATACACATATATATAATATTTTAAGGCAAATATTACAACAAACAAAGTTAAAAAGGCAAAAAGACTTTATTCAAGGCTATTGCACTTGGAGAGAGAGGCCAGAATTCACTCTGAACCGACCCCTGCTGAAACAAAGGGTGGGAGGTTTCTTCATCGCCAGGGTGAGCTGATGGAAAAGTACGGGAACATTAGAAGGGAGGTTGTTCGATGTCATGCGTGAAGCATATTGAGTTATTGCTGAGTTTGCAAATGTTTTTCTCTATAATTAGGCCATCTGGTTTTCTAATTGACACCCATCAAATTTAGACTCCTACCCTCCCACAGAGATTGAGAAATAAGGGTCCTATCTTTCTTGATAGTTATATTTTAAAGGGATGGCTCTCAGATCTTTGAGAAAGACATTTCTGGGCTGTATAACTGGCAAGAGGCTTTTACATATATCACAAAGAGTCAGAGAAACAATTTACAGTGACAGGCTCTCTAAAGTAAATGCTGTAAGGAAAGGGAGATCAGGGCCCAGAGTCAGCAAGAAGCCTGTCTATAGCTTAGTCAAGCTGCAGGAAATATTAAGGCCATCAGATAAATCCTAGGTAAATAAAAATACATTTAACTTTTCCTAATCTATTCTTTCTTACTTTGTGCTAATTCTTATTGAATACCATTTTTTTAAAAGTAATGTCAACACATTTTTTGTTTTCAAAATGTATTAAAAGATGTTAAGTGCATGAGTTAGGATTAAAAAGCAAGTCTGTGGCTCTGTGTCATTGATATCCCCCCCCCCCCAAATTGTATAAATTCCCAAGTTATTGGAGAAGCATCATGGGTGGCAATGACTTGGGTGGAGATCAGACTTGTGTTCAATCACTACTGAAGTATTCACTAGTTTTGCTGGTTGGGGGAATTTCTCTAAGTGTCAGTTTTCTTATTTGAAAAATGAAGGTCAAGGTCATATTTACCTTATAGAACTTCAGGAAGTAAAATGAGATAATTTTTATAAAGGATCAAAATGAACAGAGTATGTTCATAGTATGAACTTAAAAAATATGTATATTATGACTACTATACTTGGGGGAAAAGTGTAATCTTTGGGCCATAAATGATTAATACTTGTAAAAGCTCTCAGAAGGAGATTTAACAGAAAATAGGATGCCCATAGCCTCCACCTTAGCTTTCATGAATTACCTCTATCTTGACAGAGCTGCTGGGCACACTGCATTTACCTCATTTCTCTGGTCTTTTCTGCCATCTCCATAAGAAATAGGCAACATTCTCAAACAGAGTTCAAATCTGGATAGGGATATTCTTGCAAAAAAAAAGGGTAAAATTTTGGTATGAGTCAAGAGAGCTATGATTTTTTTTTACGTTTTCTGTTGATATCTGTATATTTTGTGCAAAAATCTACAAATTAGAATGTATGAGGTTTTTTTTTTTTTTTGGTCTGGGCACAAAGTGGATTCACATAAAATCTTGCATTTGGGGGCTGCTATAGACTAAATTGTGTCCCTTCACAATTCCTGTGTTGAAGAACTAACTCCCAGTATAGTGATATTTAAGATGAAGTCTTTGGGAAATAATTGGGTTTAGATGAGGTCATGAGTATGGAGCCCTCAAGATGGGACCAGTGCCCTTATAAGAGGAAGAGACACTAGAATACTCTTTGCTATGTGAAGACTCAGCTAGAATGTGGACATCTAGAAGTTAGGAGGAACACACTCACCAGGACCCATCCATGCTGGCACTCTGATTTTGGACATCTAGCCTCTAGAGCTCGGAGAAAACAAATGTCTGTTATTTAAGCCACCCCATCTTTGGTATTTTGTTGTGGTGGTCTGAGCTGAGACTGAGTTCATCCCAGATACTAGAAATTTAGAAAAAAATGCAGTCTTCAAGCAGATTTCCAAAGAAACATCTAAAAAAATAAATGTATTTGGAAAAATAAACTCTAAATGATCCTCAAAGTAAGTGTGCAAAAAAAAAAAAATATATATATATATATATATATATATATATATATATATATATATATGGGTAGTTTTCCTTTCATAAGCAATTATTTACCAGTGATGGGGTTCAGGACATACTACCCCCAAATACGGCCACTTCGCATTTTGAATCTTTTAAGCAGAAGGAGTCTGAGAAAATGGCAGAAACAGGAAGGTCACTGACCTTTCCCTCAACCTTCTTCCTGAAATAGATCATAAAACCCTCATGTTGGAGGTACCTTCCTTATATCCAGAAGAAAGGAACATCCTTATCTCCAAAGATACAAGGTGCCAAGATTCTGATCAAATGAGCCTTGCTAAGTTTCCTCCAGTTTACTATACTTACTCACACTCTTTGATCTCTCTTGTTTTTTTGTGACTGGCCACACTTCATCAAACCTAGCATAAAAACACTCAGCTTTAACTGTTTCTTCAGGTCTTCATTTCCTTAAGAAGCCTCCTGTGTCACATACAACTGTCATAAATAATTTTTTTTTTTTTTTTTTTTTTTTTTAGGGAGAGAGATAAAAGGGGGAGCAGGGGAGAAGGGAGAGGGAGAGAGAGAGAGAACCTTAAGCAGGCTCCATGTGGGACTTGATCTGAAGACCCTGAGATCATGACCTGAGCCAAAATCAAGAGTCAGTGGTTTAATTGACTGAACCACCCAGGCGTCCCATTCGCTTTTCTTCTGTTTGAAGAAGTCAGTTTAATTTTTAGACCTGTTAGGTAGAAGCTAAACAGGAGCAGTGGAAGGAACACCTCAAGGCAGAGTCCCAAGTCCTTGAAGAGGAATCATGGAGACACGAGTGGGAGGCAAGAAGGGAGATAAACAAGCTATACATTAAAAGTTCGAGAGCTCAACATCCTGACCTTGTGGCTTCCAACACCTTAGGGCCACAAGTGCAGAGCATGCACTCTCCTCTTCTACCTCTGCCTCAGGGAAACCCCTAGACTCTTTATAGTGCATTTGCATTGCAAGAGCAGCCCCACCTGATGGAGAGAGGCTGCCCGTGACTTTCTGGTACAAACCTTTTAGGGTCAAAAAGTCCTCCTCCCAACCTGTGGGAGGAATCCCCCAAATGATTAGAAGCAACCTCCCTCAGACACCACTCTACTGTAGGTCACAGCCCCTCCCAGGCTAGAGAGACCCAATAATACCAAACTCATAATTCTATGAGTTTGTACAACATGCAGCCTTTTAAGATTGGTTTCTTTCACTCAGTAATATGCAATATGTTGTACAATCCCAACTATATGACGCTCTGGAAAAGGCAAAAACTATGGAGATAGCAACATAATTAGTGGTAGGCAGGTGTTAAGTGAAAGGGAGGGATGAATAGTCAGAGTGCAGAAAAATTTTAAGGCAGTGAAACTCTTCTGTACGATGTTATAATGGTGGATACACATCCTTATAAATTTGTCCAAACTCATAGAATATACAACACCAAGAATGAGCCCTCATGTAGTTATGTATTGGGGTGATGATGAAGGTTCATCAATAAAAATAAATGCACACCTTCGGAGGTATATTTTGATAATGGGGAAAGCTGTGACTGTGTGTTCACCACATCTAATTTTCACAGACTTTTTATGAAGCGACTGCTATTTTTACCAACATATGTTTTTGGTACATAGTATCTATTCAATAATTACATACTAAATTGAATCAGAAATATAAGCACACGTGGGTGTGTCTGAGTGTGTGTATGTTTCTTTGTATATCTCCAATTTCTGTGTTTTGTTTTGGAAATGGGTGGATAATTGAGATTTTCATGCAGACCCACTTAGCTTGTATTCTATATATAATTGTTCTAGAAACTGGGTTCCTATAAAAAAAGCTCAGAGTTTCTTAATTAAGAGCTCTGGGCATAGTAAATCCAGAAGAACAAAAACAAGAGCAAGAAAAATTGAGACTAAACCAAGAAGTCCGATTCAAAGATGCCACAATGTATATCTATACCAAATTACTGAACTGTATATTTTAAATAGATACAATTATATTTGTCAGTTATTCCTCAGTAAATCTGGAAAAAATAATTTTTGGTCTTAGAAAACAGAATTACTTTTCAAAAAAATAATGTTACTTGTGTTAATATATAGTTTATGATTATCATTTTTTATATAATCAATACTTATTTTAAATTGTAAAACAAACCTGTACCCCCTCAAAAAGCCACATGACTTAGAGAACTAGGACAGTGAATTAAGATTCATGGAAATAAGAAGAAAATAGCAAAACAATATGATAAAGAGTGAACATGAAGATAATTGAGGGTATTTTGTTCAGGGCTTTAATGATAACAGTAGTAATGCCAGCAAACACTTAGGCCACACTGACTGTGTTCCGGGAATTTTTCAAAGCTCATTTAATTCTCTCAACAACTTTGTTTAGCAAGTATTATGATTATCTCCAGGAACGAGAATAGGACAACAAGCACAGAAGAAGCAGGGATAACTGATGATGAAGAATTAGGCTAGAATCTCCCACAAAGTGAAATATTGTCTATAAACAGAGAAAAGTATTTGAGTTACTGATATAATTCAATTAGTTCCGGGGTATGCAGTGTCTTTGAGAAGGAAAACAGATAATCCTATAATTAAGATCAATTTTAGTGCTTTATAACCAGAAATTTTCCTCAAAAATTAATACAACACTATATGAGACAAATATAACTCCCATTGCAAAATAGCAAGAACCAATAAATGTAGAAAAAGTATATTCTTACTTATATAAACTGTTCCCTTCTTTCCAGAAAGTTTACCTTTTTATATACATTTTACCACATAATGGATACTAATTTTTAGTTAAATATTTGAGACAAATAGTAGATTCTGAATTTGCTGCTTTATAGTGAAATCAGTCACTGACTGGCCTGGAAAAAGAACAAAAATTCTATTTTAAAGCTATTCTTTATGTCTGTCTCTTCAGAAAACTTTTACCAATACATTGAGTCAGTTTAATTTCTTTGGTAGGAAAGAAGTATTTGGGAGGAGAATCATAAAGTTTTTCAAAGCAAACTATTGTATATTGATTTTTTTTTCTGGATCCATATAGATTCTATTAGCAAAGCAAGTTCAAGGAAGTTTTTTGAAATTTAAGTTTTCCATAACCATAAAGTTCTCAACATACCTCTATAAACAGCCTCCGGAGTCTAATGGATCTTTGCTAGACGCAGAAACAAAACAGTGGCTTTCACACTTTTCTGTACCAAGAATTTAGGCTATAAGGACCATTTAAAAGCTAAATCCTTATATGAATTTACTTATTCTAAATAATTATTAGACCCCATTTTTCTATTGATTATTGATTATTTAATAAAAACCAGTTGGGGATATAGTAATTTTCTATGTCTCCTTAGTTTTCTGTGTCATTTTAGTCTACCTGCAATAGAAGTAAAAACATCTAAATAACATTTATCACATACTTCATGAAGTCTAACGTACACTAGCAGAGCATTTTGTGCATATGTGTATGTAAAACGGACGCTGCCCCCTTCACTAAAAAATATCTAGTAAATGAAATCATAGTCCAACAAGTAGACTCGTTTTATTTAGCTTTACGTTGGAAGAAAACAATCTACAGATTTTCAGTTCACGGCTCTCCTTGGCTAAAGAGTCCAGACTTCACAGTCAATGCATTGTTTTGGTTTACATTGCTCTTTCTTCAGTTATTGAAGGTTTGATCAGACAGGAGATACTATGTTAATTTAAAGCTAAGCCATTGATGTACTAACTTAAGAGTTTATAAGGCTTTGGAAAGTTGTGGCCATCTGGAGTATCAGCATGAAATTAGGTCTCCATATTTGCATCAGTGCAAAGGTTAGCCATATTTTCTGTTTCTAAACTTCCTCTCATAGGAAATGAGACATACACATTTTCTGTAATTTTTCACCTCTCATGGTATGCATCCAGTGGAATGACATATGGGGGAAAACATGATAGTCAAAGCAATTATTTGTGGTTTGTGTCTTCATGCCCAATCTAAGAGGGAATGAGAGAGACTGAAAATGGAGCCATATCGGCAGAGCACATTTATTTAGCCTCCTGGTTATTTCTGGAAGGATATCTTGCTGGTACTGCTATGGACCAATCACTTTGATTTCCAATTCCTTAGAGCAATGCTTTTTAAAATATCTGGGGTAAAGGACAATCCAAAAAAAAAAAAAATCAAATCTCTCAGAAATCAATACATAAATTATAATAAGCCACCATACCTAGTAGAAAAACCCGACAAAGACATACAAAATACAAGCTCTATTTTATTAGCATTAGATTCAATAAACAGATAGGCAGAAAGGAAAGTACTTTGTCATAGTCCCCTAAATGTTTCTAAATGCTCCCTCTCAATTTGGACATTTACTTCAATCTCTTTGGTGAATACTGATATCTCACCGTATTTTCTTGATGACTTTTATTGTTAAACATCTTTTTATATGCTTATTGGACATTTGTATATCTTCCACTGTGAAATGCTTATTCAAATTGTTTGCCCATTTAAAAAAATTGATTGTGTCATTATTGAATTATAAGTTATTTATATATTCTGGATACAAATACTATATGAGACACATACATTGTAAATAATTTTTCCCTGACTGTGGCTTTAAAAAAAAAAAAAAATCTTAATGGTGTCTTTAACAGAGCAGAAGTTTGTAATTGTGTTGAAATCCAATTTTCCAAGGTTTTATTTTAGGTTTCTATTTTTCATGTGTGTCCTAAGAAATACTCATCAAGCTCAGGCTAAAAAGATTTTCTCTTAGGTTTTCATCTAGAAATTTTATAGTTTTATGGTTGGTGTTTAGGGCTAAAATTCATTCCAATTTAATGAGATAAAGGTTGAGATTCATTTTTATCCATACATATATCCAATTGTTCCTGTAGCCCTTGTAGAAGCAACTATCATTTCTCCATTTTATTGTGTTAGTATTTTTGTCAAAACTCAACTCCAACGTACATATGGGTCTATTTTGAATTCTTTATTCTACTCCACTTACCTATATGTCTCTTCTTACATCAACACCTGTAGCTTTAACCTGTGTCTTTAAATCAGGCAGTGTAAATCTTCCGAATTTGTTTTTCTTTTTCAGAATTGTTTTGACTATTCTATGTTGTTTCCATTGCCATATAAATTCAAAATCATTTGTGAAATCCTACAAAGTAAAGTTCGCTGGGATTTTGATTGGTGTTGCTCCAAATTTACAGATCATTTTGGGAAGAACTGACAACTTAATGTTGAGTGTTATAATCTATGCACATGATATGTTTCTCCATTTTGTGGTTCATTAATTTCTTCCAACAAAGATGCAGACTTTCAGTGGAGAGATCTTACATATACTTTGCTAAATTAATACCTAGGTATTTCCTAATTTTTGATGGTAATGCAAATTATATACTTAATTTTTACTTTTAATTGTGTAATGCTAGTGCTTAGTAACACACTCGATTACTATATATAGATCATGTACCCCTTGACCTAGCTAAATTCATGCTTCTTAGTTCTAGTAATTTTTAAAATAGGTTCTTTTGGATGTTCCGTGCACTTACATTTCTGTGGATGCTGTGTATTCTGCCATATCATGCTTCAGTGTAAGACTTTCTACCAGATGCTAGGAGTACCCATGGTAGTCAGTATAGACCTGTCAGCTCCTTCAGAGTTTGCCTCAGATGAAGGCAGTCAATTTTCCCAAAGGTAAATAAACACCTTCCTGGAGCAGTACAGACTTTTGGCCACCTTGTCCCAATTCTAATATGGTGTTCTAACTCCACAGATTTCATGTGCTTAATTGAGGATTCGTTGATTCTGTATCTCAGCATGGCTTTTCCTTCTACCAAGTACTGTTTTTTACCCTTGTCTCCACAGATAATGATTCCAGAGGTGTTTCCACATAAAATTCCTACATGCAAACCTTCATCTTAGAGTCTGCTTCTTAAGAAAACCAACCTATAACAATGATCTTGTTTTCTATGAACTGAGTTTCTTCTTTCCTTTCTAAGCTGTATGCATCGCATTTCTTGTCTTATTGAAATGTTAAGGTGTCTAATGTTCACGTCAACATTAGATATAAATGTTATGAAAGGGAATATACTTGGTTTGTTCTGAGTTTTGCTGGGGAAGTGCTAAGTCATCCAATTATGTATGATGGTAACTGTAGGTTTTTACTAGACTCCCTTTGTCAGGTTAGTCAAGCTCCCTTATTTATTTGCCAAGACATTTGATCATAAATGAGCTAATCAAAATGTGTTTTTTAATTTCTTTTTTTTTTTCAGGTTTTTATATGAATTCCAGTTAGTTAACATAATGTGTAATATTAGTTCAGGTATAGAATTTAGGGATTCATCACCTACATACAACATCCAGTGCTCATCACAGCAAGTGTCCTCCTTAATACCCATCACCCATTTAACCATCCTCCTACCCACCTCCCCTCCAGTAACAATCAGTTTTTTCTCTGTAGTCAGAGTGATTACTACCTGGGTTCTCCTCTAGGATTTTGATGGTTTCCTATCTCACATTTAGGTCTTTCATTCATTTTGAATTTATGTTTGTGGATGATGTAAGAAAGTGGTCTAGTTTCATTCAAAATATTTTTTTTTTATTTCTAAACATTTGGGATTTTCTAGATTTTTTTTTATAATTTATTGAGTGCTGGACTTTGTGAATGTTATACTGTTGAATATCTGGAATGTATTTTCTTCTTTCAAAATATAAGTGCCTGCTTTTGGCTCAGGTCATGATCTCAGGGTCCTGGGATGCAGCCCCGCATCAGGCTTCCTGCTCAGCGGGGAGCCTGCCTCTCCCTCTCCCTCTGCTGCTCCCCCTGCTTGTGTGCTCTCCGTCTCTCTGTCAAATAAATAATTTAAAAAAATCTTCAACATGTGTCGACTTTTGTTTTGACAACCAGTTAAGTTACTCATACATTAGCTTCAGCCTTGCAAAGATTTTTTTTTTTTTTGAGGTCTGTTTTAGTAGGGCCATTGTTTTTCCTGTTGGGGTAGTTTAACCTATTCTAAAATTATAACTCTTCTACAGATTCAACTGAATTCCATTGGTATTCAATGTGTTTTTCACAGTCTGCTTATTTGCAACTTCAGTGCCTACCCTATCCTGTGTGAGCTTTGGGTATTACTCAGCTTATTAACTCCTTTTAGTTTTCCATTGACAGGCTTTGTGGAGATTCTACTTCTCTGTTCACAGCCTAAGATCAACAAAAAATTCGAGACTCTTGCATGTAGATTTCTGGACATCACTACCTGCCTTACTTCATTTTCTTGGTACTGTGATTGCAAATTCTAGCTCCCTCAGCCTCCTCAACTTTAATTTCCATTTCCCCAACTCAGTGAGATCACAGTGTTAGTAATTTCTCTTCTTTCTAGTACTACAAACTAGATATCCTCCAGGTAGAAAGCCAGTGATATTGTAGAACTTTTCCCTCCTTTTAAGAATCACAGTTGTGTTGTCCTATTATCCACTGTCCAAAAGTAGTTATTTAGATGGGCTGTTTAGTTTCTTAGTTGATAAAGGGAATGCAAGTCTGGTGCCAATTCTTTCATCATGGCAAGAAGAGAGTCTCTTTAAAATATATATATTTATATTTATGTGTTAAAAACATATTTCTATGGAAACTAAACACAGATACACATAGACACACATGTATTCATGCATACATGCACACACAATGCTTCAAGACTTTCTGCCACTCAAAAAAAATATAAACATGACATTGCTATAAAATTCTAGAGTTCCAGAGACACTCAGACTTGAAAAAATAACTCAGACTTGAAAAAGAAACCCAGATTTGTATTTGAGATTAGGGAAACAATTTACCTTCTGGGAAGGGACCTTAGATATAACTGCTAAGGTATGATAAAGTTTATGGATGTTTCTAACAACATGAGGAAAGATCACATATATGGTATTATGTTTGATAGGGGTTTTAAAAATGGAGATATTGTTGAGATTCTGTCAGATATCTATTTTTTTTAAAGACTACAGAATCTTTTTTAAGATTTTATTTATTTACTTGACAGAGAGCACAAGCAGGCAGAGCAGTAGGCAGAGGGAGAGGGAGAAGCAGGCTCCCTGCTGAGCAGGGAGCACGATGTGGGGCTCAATCCCAGGACCCTGGGATCATGACCTGAGCCGAAGGCAGCCGCTTAGCCAACTGAGCTACCCAGGCACTCCTCTGTCAGATATCTGAAATCAATTTTTAAATTAACTCTTAATTCCATCAGTTCTTTACTCAAAATCTGAATGCTAATTTTTGCTACAGTTATCCTTATTAAAATGTAAGTTACACATTTGGTTCTAAAGAGGAACAGTGGGAAGCAAAGATACAGAGAAGAAAGCTGTCAGTTTTAATATTGTTGTTGTTATTATCACTCGTATCTAAAAGTCTTACTTTAGTCCTTCTTCACCTTTTTCTCACCCTTCTCATAACTCTCATAGAGCCTTCACACTCATTTTATTTTTAACATCTTTGACAAACTCTAATTCTATGAAGAGAGAGATACAAGAGTTATGACCCTTGGTTCTGGAGTCTAAAATATAGTCTACTTGAAAGAATACATAAAATAGCTCAAATGTTAGATTTTTTTTTCAAGCTGGCTTTGTTTGGTTTCCAGCTGAGTTCTTCAAGTGGATCAGAGAGCAGACAAATTAATTGGTGCTCCTCTGAAGCAAATAGCAGTGCCTATGGTTAGTTGCCCTTCCCAGATCATTGTAGCATTGAGTCTTATGATGCTATTATGGTGGTGGCTGTCCTGGGGTCATAACCTGATTTTGATAGCAACAATCACCATTTCTTCAAAAGTCAAGTTTCAGACCTCGTGTATTTTCTGCCATTGATCTACTACTGAAGAAAAGCTTCAGAGAACAGCTAGGAAAGAATTTTCACCTTTAATAGTATATTTAGAGGTTTGATACTTAGAAATATAATTAAAATAATAATTGTCAAACTGAGCAGGTGGCTCTTAGAACACATTTTGTGTACTTTACATTAAAATAAACAGAAAAACCAGGTGAATTGTATTTAATAGCTACCCAAGTCTGAAGGTAAGACTAAGGTATTATGAACACCCATCCACAGAATAGTATTTTCCTGACTCCTCCATAACCAACACTTCAAAAATCCTAGCCATTGCTCAGAAAAAGGTAAGCTCAGAGCTGCAAAAGCTCTGAAAGCCTTTTGAGTTTCTTGAGAAGGGGGCAGCAAGAAGAAGGAACAGTGGTGCCACATCTGCTTTTAGGAAAGTTACTCGATTTCCCATGAGAATTGGCCTGTGGTACAAATTCCAATTTCCTTTGGATTAAAAATACCACACACTTACAAAATATGTAACAACTAAGACTAGGAGATTTTGGAGTTTGAGTGGAATTATGCCATTAAAAAGATATGATACCATTTTACATCTTTATATTTAACTGATGGTACACTCTAAATAAAACATACTGGAGAATAAGCACACTAAATTTACTTTCTAAAATTGTCTAGGAAGTATTTACTTGCTGAGGCACCCAGAGGATTTTATCTTCAGTCTCTTTCCAACTCCTCCAGCTCTGAATTTGTCCTCGTTCTTTTCCTTCTTCAGTATTCTATTCCACTTCGGGCGCTACTTTTCATAGTGGTAGACTTGTTGCAACCAAAATGTTCTGTTCATGCTTTCCCTTACCCACTTCAGTTTTGTCCCTATTATACTGTAAATTGGTAATACTCTGTTTATTTAAATCCTGCTCTTTGTCCTAAACCAAAATAGATCCAACATCTTTCCTATGATCTTATGGAATCCACCACAGTTTAAATGAATTGGCTAACTTCTGATCACCTCTAGCATGTCCAAATGGAAAAATGTCTGTTAAGAAGATATATTTAGCACCTGTTATCTCAAATTGTATAGATCAACCCTTATACACATAAATATTTCATTGTACTGTCTCCACAATTTTATTGCATTCTTTAGAGAATGAAAAAAAAAAAGTACCCCCTAACTCTCTCACCTACATCACATATTTTGAAAAAAATCATTTTGATTTGACCTCTAAAGTATCTTTGCATTTTCATTTCACTGCCATAATCCTAAAGCAGACTTTCTTTAATCAGTTAGTGAATTATAAAAAAAAATTAGGGGCTTCTTATATGGTTGACCCTAGGACAACATGGGTTTGAACTGCATGGGTCCACTTAACATGCAGATTTTTTTCAATAAATATGGTACAGTACCATAAATGTATTTTCTCAATAACATTTTCTTTTTTCTATCTTACTACTTTTATTTTGAAGGAGAGAGAGGTGAGCAGGGGGAAGGGGCAAAGGAGAGAGAGAGAGAATCTTAGGCACACTCTGTGCTGAGCATGGATCCAGATGGGGATAGATCTATGACACTGAGATCATGACCTGAGCTGAAATTAAGAGTCAGATGCTTGGGGTGCCTGGGTGGCTCAGTTGGTTGGGTGTCTGCCTTCAGCTTGGGTCATGATCCCGGGGTCCTGGGATCCCTGCTCAGTGGGAAGCCTGCTTCTCCCTCCCCCACCACCCCTGCTGTGTTCCCTCTCTAGCTGTGTCTCTCTCTGTCAGGTGAATAAATGAAAACATTTAAAAAATAAAATAAAAGAGTCAGATGCTTAACCAACTGAAACCATACAGGTGCCCCTAGCTTACATTATCATAAGAATACAGTATTTAATATACAAAGTATGTGTTAATTGACTGTTTATGTTATCAGTAGGCTTCTGGTCAACAGTAGGCTATTAGTTAAGTTTTGGGGGAGTCAAAAGTTATGCATATTTTTGAATGTGCTGGGGTTGGTGTCCTACACCCTCATATTGTTCAAGGGCCAACTGTAGTTGTGTCTAAATGAAGTGATATGTAATAGGCCAAGGATTAAGGATACCGAATCTTTGCCTTCTAATATCTAATTTTGTTTCCTGAGCTACTTAAAAAAATTCTATTGAGAAACCTGGAAAAGCAGACAAAGGAATATTTTATTACTCTCAAGGCTTTGAATCCAAACACATGTAGAGATTTGGTGAGGCTGGTTGAGGTACACGAAGGAGGTAATTATAGTAAAATGGGTAAGTATTATGATAGAGCATATACTGTTAAAATGAATCATTTAACTTAGCTTGACTTTGGGAGAAGGGTAGATCAGAGAAGACAATCAATAGTGGATAACACTTGAAACACACTTTTCATGCTATCACACTTTGCTCAAAACTCCATTGAATCTCATACTCTAAAATATCCAAACTCCTTAATATATCTTTTAATCTGGTATCAGTTTACCTTCTCACTGTCTGGTCCTCCAGCATAACTAACTGCATGAAACTAACTCTTTGAGCCTAACAATTTCTCACGACTCTCACTTTGTTTATGACATTTTCTCCAACTAGAATATTCCTCCTCCATCTATATATACAAAACCTAACTCTCCTTCAACGTCTAAGTTCACATCTTCCAGGAAATGGACTGGAGAGCAGTCTTCAAATTATATGTTACAGGGAGTCATCCTCTACTTGTGCTTTCCTCTGGCCCTTGTATTGTGCTTACATTTTGGTGAAAATGACCCACAACACTGAACAAAGAAAAAAAATGTATAATACATTCCTTGGCTATTTCAAAGACTAATTAGCCTCCTTCCCAGTGACTTACTGGCAAAAGAAACCTCTTTTATATTAAATTCTGCGTTAATTTTAATAGTGTTATAAATACTGTTGATTTGACACAGTATAAAATATGAAGAAATGAATAAATGGATACAAATCGCAGTCTAGTAGAAAGTCATTGTTTCAGTCATTTTTGTAACTTCAAAGATTCTGTCAAAGTAGCTTCTATATGGTAGTTTTTCAATAAACAGGTGCTAAGTTAGTGCTTTCTCTCTTTATATCCCTATGTTCCATGGATTTTTTAAAACTGCTATATCACTAAGAGTTAAATGAGTATTGAATATGCTAATCCATTCTATCAGGCTCTAAATGCCTTGAGTATTATTTTGGTGATATATCTAACTTTTTTTTTTTTTTAAGATTTTATTTATTTGTTTGACAGAGAGAGACACAGCGACAGAGGGAACACAAGCAGAGGGAGTGGGGGAGGGAGAAGCAGGCTTCCTGCGGAGCAGGGAGCCCGATGTGGGACTCGATCCCAGGACCCTGGGATCATGACCTAAGCCGAAGGCAGACACTTAACGACTGAGCCACCCAGGCGCCCTGTCTAACTTTTTTTTTTCTCAGTTTTTCAATACCCTGCTCAGCTTTGTCACTGCACTGCCCTCTAATTTTTATAACTAAATGATATTCAAGGGGCACCTCGGAGGCTCAGTCAGTTAAGCATCTACCTTCAGCTCAGGTCATGATCCCAGTGTCCTGGGATTGGGCCCCGTCTTGGGATCCCTGCTCAGCGGGGAGCCTGCTTCTGCCCCACCCATTTTCCAACCCCATCTTCTGTCACCCTCAGCGCCTGACACTGACTACTTCTCTGGGGAAACAGAACCATTTGAGGGAGAACTTCTCTCTTAATCCACTTTCTGCTCCCCCACTCCCTTTTCTTTTAATCTCCCTTTTTGCTGACTCTGAGAAAGAACTGTTTGATTTTTTTTCCTCCAAAGACCCTTTCTTTGTACTTTTTCCAAGATCCTTATCTTAAAATTTCTTTCCACATTGCTTATATTCTTTTAGACTACCTCCATCTTAAGAAGAAAAGAGAAACCAAATGCTTTACAATTAGCCCTGATATACTAGTCACTTCTCACCTTCCCTTGTCTTTATGAATATCCTAAATAAAGATAGGCTTTTCCCTGTGTTCTCCTTCCCCTTTGTATTTGTTAGTCAACTAATTTCAGTCTCCTTTCTTACACTACCAGGTGTACTAATGAACATTTGTACTATAAAGCTACCAATGACTTCTAAGTACCAGACCTTTGGCATATTGTATTCTTTTCAAATATTACATCATTTGACATTGTTGTTCACAACCTATTCTTAGAATTTCGTTTTTTTTAAGGTTTTATGTATGACAAAATTTTGTATTTCTATTTTCCTCTTACCCTTCCATCCTAATGTTTTACTTTGTTGCTTACTCTTCTCTTTTACAGACAGAATCTCTAAAGGAATGGATTTTGGCAATGGCAATGGGTATGCACAACAGCTTGGTGCTTTCATTTGTTTACTCAACCTTGACAGTGACAAAGGCTGGCTAGGTCCAAGGACTCAGAGGGGTTCTTGCAGGACCAGGTAAGAGGGTCCTTGGCTTCAGGCAGCATAGAAATCAAATGTGAGCAGAGAGGAAGTGAGAGCAGGGTTTATTGGAGATAGAGTGCAGATATGGACAGAACATCTGGGAGACTCAGAAAGGAAAGACAAGTAAGTCTTATCTTTGCTTGGGGCTTGGAGTTTTTAATTGAGGATTGTGGTCTGGTGTACAGGTCCTATCAGCTATCCAGAGACTAGTCAAAAGAAGGATGAGTGCTCAGGTGTCCTCCATAAGTTACTTCTGCCCTGTATCCAGGGGTCTTGGCATCAAGGTGTCTGGAGCCAGTGGTATGGAAAACATACGTGACAACCTTGCCTGGTCACTCCTTAGATGTTATCTGTTGTTCTGAAAGTCTCCAAAGAAATAATTAACTCCCTGATCTGTGCAAGGAGAACATACATTATTTGTACTATAAGATATGTATAATGCGGGGGGGTGTAGGATCTAGCAAGAATAGAAGCAAGAAAAAGAGCCAAAAAAGCAGTTCTTTGCGGAATTCTTTCAGTTTCCCTGCTTCAAAGGAGGAAGAATTATGAGTGCTAATGACATGTATTATAGAGTCAGCTTATTACCCATCATTTTGCCATTTACCAGCTGTGTGACCTTGAGTCAATTGATCTTCCTCTTCTTCATCTGTAAAATGACCGTAATAATAATCACATCTGCCTCATAGAGCTGTTGCAAGAATTACAAAATAAAACATGCAATGTATTCAGAGCAATGATTGCAACATAGTAAGCACTCAATGCATTTTAGCTATTATTACTAGTAATATGGTGGGAAAAGTAGACTAGAAGATAAGTGAGTGTGTGTATAAAATAAGACAATAAGTTCAAATATTTAGAGCAGATTATGATGTCAGTTCTGTTTATATTGCAAAATATGCTTAAATTACTTTGTATCTTAAATTAAGCAGGTGCTTTAGAGAATCTTCTAGTTGAAGCCCCCATTTTAAGAAAGATAAAACCGAGATAAAAATTGTGAAATGGCATGTTTAGGTCCTACAAGTAGTTCTGGGATTTTTCTATGTGTAATAGTCCATTAGATGGAAAATATATGCCAACCTGCTCAGATTTCAATAATATCCTAAAAGTAAACGAATAAATATATTTAGACTATTATTATTTTAGGTCAATGTATACATCTATGCTTTGGCTTTAAAGAACTCACTAACTTATATTTAAATTCTATCACTTCAGAGATTGGTGGAGGGAAACTGAAGAAGCTGTAACTTACTCAAATCTATCGGGAAAAAGTGAGAAATACTAAAAGAACTCATGTTACAGTCTTTATTTCTAGTCTTCATCAATCTTCACTTCCATTACACATCCATGAAAGTTAGGGAAATTAAGACAAAAATAAAATGATTCACCTGAGAGCAACCTTGTAAGCAGCCCCTATTTCTAGAAGATTTTGAAGATCCATGTATTTGCACATGCTTGGCAACAGTGAGACCAAGACCAGGTTCACTTCTGTTGTGATTTTTGTAGATGTCATTGCCAGCCTAAACAGTGCCCGCTAATCATGATAAAAACATTGGAAAGACTGATCACAAGACTGGAGCAAAAAATGAGTTTTGCAGTGTTTCTTTTTTTTGTTTGTTTATACTTTCTAAAGACAAGATTTGCCTTAGGCTTTTTTCTGAGAGGGTGGTATCCTTAGGGCCAAGACCAGCTGCCTACTTCTACCACAGCTGACAATTATCATTTTCTCTGTAAGGGTGAGATATCATTGAACCTAGCACCTCATTTTCCTCTTATCTCCCATGCATAAGCCCTAAGGATAGTGCAGCACCATTAGTAAAATTATCTTAAAGGAAGTTAGTAAAACGCAGAAAAGAGAAAAGAAAATGAATTTATCTTCAGAGATTTGACTTTCATGACATAATCTGAATACATTTCCAACCAAATGGTGTTATTCTGTGTTATTAGTTTGAATTTGCTCCGTTTTGTTTCTCCATCTAGGGGGTTGGGTAGTTATTACGGTACTCTGCTTTACCAATAAGGGTTAATACTAGACATCAGAAGAGAGAAGATAAAATATAACTTTTTGGGGATTATAAATTATAAAAAGATTCATGAGTGTTGCTAAGAATACCATGCAAAATTTACATTTGACCATTTTTAAATAAATAAGAAATTACAGCCAAATCCTGTTGGAAGATAAAACTATATATTGCAACTGAGCTTATATTATGCAAGGGAGTCCCACTAGGAGCAACCTGGAAATGACTACTGGCAGTATTCATCTAACTAAGTTTAGCCAAAAAGTATAAATTATTCTTAGCTAGTTAGAAAAAATAGCACTGTAAGACAAATTAACTTATTCAGCCTGGTTTAGCATTAAAAAAAAAATAAAAAAAAAAAAAAGTTGGCCTCATGTTAAATTAAAGAGTAATAAAATAAAAGTCTTAAAAATGTATATGCTAATATTATTCTAATATAAATCTATAATTAATTGAGTAAACTTTTACTGACTAATGTGAAAGTTGTGACACTAGCTGCCAAATACTATAATCCATTCAGAATTACCATTGCCACATATATTTAACTCATGGGATAAGAATGAGAGAATCATTGTTTATACAGACAATGTCAGTTTTAATAACCAATCTCTTGGATATTTGATGTATCTAACAGTTTTTGTCAAACACTACTTGGAATTTGAAATAATAAATTGTGCCTTATTTTTGTTGAAAGTACATTGATAATCTTTGAGAATTCAAATATTTTATCTTTGTGTCTGAATAATTTGCTTCTTTGACCTACATTCACAATACAGAGAACAAAAGCATGATATGAATGATGATTTATTAATAATATAAGTTAAATTAAGCAGTGACTTTTTCCCCAAAGATATCTTTCTTAATTTTTGACACCTTTGCCTTCCATCATAATTGCAAAACAGATTTTCCATTATATTCATCTGCCTCTCTTCAACCCATAATTTTCCAGTCTTGAACAAATGCATTCATTATCAACACTAAAATTGAGTATTAAGGAAGAGATTAAAAATGTGGCATTGATATCACAAAATTAATTTGATTTTCATGAAACCATGATAACTTCAATGGAGGTATCAAGAGTATTTATATCTTAGTAGATCTGTTTCTGCAATAAGACTGTAGAGCTAATTTTCTATCTCATCCTTTAGTCTTAACTTTTCCCTAGCTCTTTAAGGTCCTCATAATGTAATGTTTTTCCAACCTGTTAGTGAATTTCAGCATAACTAAAGTGGTGATATCTTTGTATATGTACAGTAATATTGACTTTAAATATATTTTAACACAATAGGCTGTAAGTGCTAAGTTATATGATTAAATCATCAAGCAGAGTCTATAAATGACAAAATGGTGTTATACAGAAGGTTGTTCAGCACATTCAAGGACATCGCCATGTATGTCTGTTTGTGCCTGACCAACAATACCACTTTCTTCACAACTCTGACTCGATTTTTGGAGGAGTTTGAAAAAAAAAGGAATATGAGGAAAATTGGTATCATTTCAAAAAGGGCTAAATCAGAATGCTTAGAAAGAAGTAGGAGAAAAAAGTAATTAAAACCAAGCCTTCTTGTCTAATTCTGTCATCATCACCAAAACTGCACCAACATGACAGAAAGAAGGATTTGGACTTGGACTTATGGTAAAAGAAGAAAGAAAGAGAGAGATAAAGAAAGTAGGAGGCAGGGAGGGAAGGGGAGGGAGGGAAGGGAGGGAGGGACATGAACACGGGGAAGGAAGGAGGAACAGACTTTAGCCAAGGAGGCTAAAGTCTAGAAACATGAAAGAAGACTTGTAATTTTGAGGAGACTTAGAAATGTCTGTTGGCATGAGTTTTAAAAGATAACAAAAGCAACTGACTGAAACAACACATATTCAGTAATAATATTCAAATTGAAGGATAAAAACACTTTGTAATTTATTTGAACGAAGCAAATGATTTGACATCTGTATAGACCTTTCCATAGAAATCAGAGGTGAGAGCTATTTGAAAATTTCACTGTTAACAAATAGCTCTGACTTACCACAAGAGAAGTTCACAGGTGTTAGGAGCCAGCTTGACCATGAAGAGAAAAGGAATGAAGATAGCTGGGTAGGGTCACAACAAGCCTGTAGCTGAGACTGAGGCAAGCCTCCAGCACACTCACAGAATTACAGCATTGCAAGGATTACTGAAGCTGAGGCACAGGTAGTTGTACATAAACTTTACAAACCTGTCAGGTAGTAGGAATAAAAAGCACAGTTACCACACGGTGAATGCAGTTTTCTTGAAACATTCTAGATACCTAAATTATAATAAAACAACTAAATCTTGGTTATTGGCACAGTGCTAATGTAGTCTCTCCTCTAACCAACCCACACTATTTCTTCTGTGGGTTTTTATTCACTAGGGGGCTGAACCAAATAGAATCTCTCTGGCTACAGTGAAACATAAAGGTTCGATTGGGCGTTAACACCCTCCCAAATGCTGGAAAGCTTTCATTCTTTTTAAATCCACCAATGTTTTAACTAATGAAGAAGGTTTGTACTCCAACCATATTCTTCTTTTGTCATAGAAGATGACTTCTTTCATAAACAAATATTTTTTCTTACATCATATTTTTCTCTTACATCACATTTTGGGATGTCCTCTGGTTTTACAGTAATCACGTTCAGACAAATGGTAAGTTTCTCATTTAAAAAATAAGCCACAGACCCAAGAAAACCACATATACTGCTAAATAAGCATAGCATTATTCTTTCTTTCCTTCAAAAATTATTTAGTTTATACTATATGCAGGGCTCTGGGCTTAGTCTGGGGTCAGGTAGAATATCATTCTGCATTGTCCAGGGTGTGCTCTGTTATCAAACAACCAAACAATCTGAGTGGTTTAAAATAACATTAGGTTGTTGGTTATGTCCACTGCACATCCATCAAAAATAGTCAGGGGGGGGACAACTCATCATGGTATTGCTGGAAATCAGGCTGACAGAGCAGCCTTCATTTCAAACGGTGCCCACTGTGGTGTGAGAGGAAAAAGTGCTCTAAAGGGGCACACATTGGTAATTAAGTGCTTGATCACAGAAGTGATCACTTCTGCCCGTGGGGCATTAGTTATAAATAATCACATGGCTACAATGACCACAAAGAGACCAGGAAATGCAATAGTGCTGTGGTCCTGGAAAGGAGAGAGCTCAGAACATTTGAGTAACAGTGCTCATGATTACCACAACAGAATGAGCCCGATAGGTTTGGTTTATCTTCCTGAAATTCACAGTGTATGCAGGAATTCATAAAATAAACAGGAAATCAAATAAGTATACAATTCTAAGTTATTATGATGTTAAAGAAGAGGGTTTATTGTTAGAAAATAATGGGGTAGGGGCCACTTTAGCTAATAGCTTGAAGGAAGTGGCATTTGATCTGTAATCTGAAACTTACAAAAGAGTAGCAAGAGTGTACTGAATGTAAATAAGATAGAAGATACATATGTCATAGGCAGTAACATCAGATGTTAAATGCAGTGGTAAATCGTTGAGATTTAAAATAAAATGACATGGGAGAATCTTAAGCAGATGTATTAGGTATGCGATTGCAGATAAGAATACTCAAGAAAATTTAGCCTAAAAAAGATTTGTGGTTGAAAAATTAAGAAGCTCAATGATGTCAAGGTTCTGGATAGAGCAATTTACAATTTTATTTCTGGATTCTCCCTTATAGTAGAGGCTGCTCTGTACCTTCCAGGATCTCCGATAGTACTGAATGACATTCCTCCAGCAGATCAGCTGTCTGCCCTCTCTGGGAATGGGAATTACTGTGAGCTGAAAAGAACCGTCTTGCTTGAGGTCCGTTCCCCCACCCTTGGGCAACCTGTATCCAATGAGTAGTTAATATGGAGTCCTCGCCCCTTCTCCCCGACTGGGAAAAGAATGCATGACTATCCTAGCTACAAAGACTACAGTGAGGTTGGCTGAGGCCTTATTTATTTATTTTTTTTTAAGATTTTATTTCTTTATTTGAGAGAAAGAGAAAGCATGAGAGGAAGGAGGGTCAGAGGAAGAAGCAGACTCCCTGCTGAGCAGGGAGCCCAATGCAGGACTCAATCCCAGGACTCTAGGATCACAACCAAAACCAAAGGCAGTCGCTTAACCAACTGAACCACCCAGGCACCCTGGCTAAGGCCTTACTGATGTGGTTTGGAGTGGTGGAGTTCAGAGCCCATGGCCAAGAAAGAATTCTTGAGACGTCTTTGGTGCAAAAGGTGGTTTTATTAAAGCACTGGGACAGGACCCATGGGCAGAAATAGCTGCACTGGGGTTGTGAGGAAGACTGATTATATAAGATTTTCTTTTCTTTTCTTTTTTTTTTTTTAAAGATTTTATTTATTTGCGAGAGAGAGAATGAGAGACAGAGAGCATGAGAGGGAGGAGGGTCAGAGGGAGAAGCAGACTCCCTGCCGAGCAGGGAGCATGATGCAGGATTCGATCCCGGGACTCCAGGATCATGACCTGAGCCGAACGCAGTCGCTTAACCAACTGAACCACCCAGGCGCCCTATATAAGATTTTCTATCTTATGGAGGAGAGGGTGAAATTGGGGCTCCAGAAAATTGAGTTTCTGTAAGTTTCTGGAGATTGCTTTTTTCTTGTAAATCATTAAGACAGTTGCAAACTAGTAGAGACTCAAGTCCTGCATGACTGTGATCCCTATCATTAACCAGTTAACCATTTGTTTTTCCCTCTTATTTGTTCTTGGGCAGCTAGGAGTGCCTGAGGAACGTCACACGTATCCCAGCTGGGAGGGGGCAGAGTTGCAGAGTTGCAGGGCATTAGCTTGTGCTTTGCCCTCAGCTTGCCTTCTGCTCCCTCATTATTATTGTGACTGCAACATAGTCAACTTCTCCCTCTGACTGATCCTACTTACCCCCCTTCTCACACAAGTGCTGATCATGAGAGGATTTTCCCAAATTTTATATCCCAATCAAATTCTTGCATGTTTATCTCTATTGCAGAGTCTGTTTTCTAGGAAACTGAATTTCAACAGTTGGTTCCAGTGTTAAGAATTCGTAAAGATTCTGCGATTTTTACCCTACAGGCAAACCAACTATTTAGCTTACCAAAATTTCACAGATGTTGACAGAAGACAAAAGGGTAGTAGGACAGACACAAAGGGCAGTTTATTACTCAGAGCGATAACCATAGCTAGATTAGCATTTGAGCTCATTCCTCAAGCTCAGCTCCCACCAGGCTACACATTGAATGCCAGATGATACATTACACTCACAGTGCAGCACATTAGAGGAAAGGAAACCCAAGTACCCAAAACTTATAATGGACAGTTAGCTTGCCTAAGCTTTGCCAGAGTAACATTATCTTTATCTTTATTATACTGGACAGTAAATGAACCTTCCCTCTGCTTCAGAGAGAGACAATATATCTTCAAAGGCTATTTTCTATATAGCATTCTAGAAAATACAGTCTGAAATAAAGGCAAGTCATTGGAGAATTGTATCTACACAACCAGGAGGAATCCCTAAAAGATGGTAAAATGGATTTTCAGAACTGGATCTTCCTCCAGCTAGCTGGCAATAATAACCACAGCACACTGGGCCTAAGATAACAGTGCAACTGTTCAAATAGTCAGTAGTCATGAATTGGGATGTTAAACTGGTGAAAGGAATTGCAATAGCAACGACAATATATTGGATGTTATAGAAATATGGGTGAGAAGTCATTATAAGGTCAATGGAACTGGATGGTTTTTGCTCAGAGCACTTGATGCTCTGTATAAATATAATGAGAGGCTGACTGTGATAAATCATCAATTAAAAATTAAGTGTGTCAAAGCAATAAGAAAACAATTTGATTAAAAACTGGGCCAAAGACATTAACAGTCACCTTGCCAGCAAGATCTATACATGGCAAATAATCATATGAAAAGATGCTTCACATCATATGTCATCAGGGAATGCAAATTAAAACAACAGTAAGATACCCACTACACACCTATTCAAATGGCCAAAATCTGGAACACTGACAACACCAAATGCTGACAAGGATGTAGAGCAATAAGAACTCTTATACAGCTGGTGGGAATGTAAAAGGTTAAAGTCACTTTAGAAGACAGCTTGACAGTTTCTTATGAAACTAAATATACTCTTACCAATGATCCAACAATCATTCTTCTAGGTATTTACCCAAAGGAGTTGAAACTTATGTTAAAACCTATACATGGATGTTTACAGACCAAAAGCCCATAAAGAGATGCTTACGGAAGCTATATTCATAATCGTCAAAACTTGGAAGCAACCAAGATTTTCTTTAGTAAGTGAATGGCTAAATAAACTGTGGTATATCCAGACAATGAAACATTATTCAGTGCTAAAAAGAAATGAGCTAGAAATAAACAGAAAGACATGGAGAAATATTAAATGCATATTACTAAGTGAAAGAAGCCAATCTGAAAAGGCTACATACCATATGATTCTAACTGTATGATATTCTGAAGAAGGCAAAACTACGGTAATAATAAAAAGATCAGTGGCAGCCAAGGATGGAAGGGTGAGCTGAATAGGCAGAGTATGGAGGATTTTTAGGGCAGAGAAAATATTCTGCATGATATTATAATGACGTGCATATGTCTTTATGCAATTGTCCAAACCCATAAAATGTACAACACTACGAATGGACTCTAAGGTAAACTATGGATTTTGTGTCATAATGATGTGTCAGTATAGGTTCATCTTTAGCAGCAAATGTACTATTCTGATGAGAATGTTGAAATGAGGGAGTCCATGCCTGTGTGGAGGAAGGGGATGATTTCCATTCCTACCTGTCAACTTTGTTGTGAATCTACAAGTCCTTTAAAAAAATAAAGCCTTCAAAAATTAATTGTGGCTATCAGAGGACCCACTTAGCAGCATCTAAAGAGACTTTTAGCTCCTGTAGTCAGCAGGCAGGGAAAACTGAGCCCTAAGATTTAATTATGAGTGGTGGAGCTCCAAGGTAGATCTGCTATGCCAAGATCAGGTTCTTGATAAGGAGAGAGTGAGATGCTATGATATGGCATTGGGACATCTGAGTTGAGGCACTTGAAAATCTTGAACCTCCAGATTTTCCTAAGCTCTCAAAAATAGCAATCCACATCTACTAAGATCTGGTCCTCCTTAGTTGATGACCATGCAAGATAATACATGCACCCACCCCCACAAACTGTCCCTACTTCCCTTTCTGGAATTTAAGCCCATAGCTAAAGTTAGTCAGAGCCAGGAAAGTGCTGAGGCATTAAGGGAAGCATGGAAGGAAAGGCACCATACCCCGAAAAAAAGAAATGTATGACGTGCATGTACTAGCAGAAGCCAAAACACAGTGTATGGACTATATTTTGAGTCTACTGAAACAAGTGGGCAGTGGCAAGGGTAGAAGATAAGGTTGGGGAAGGGAGAGTTTATTGATATGAGAACACTTGTCTGGAATTCATGATATATCACTCGGTAGGAACCCCGGGAAGTGAGACAAAACACGGTACTCAGATGTCTACAAGAAGATTGGAAAATACTAAGAGAAATGAACATGCCAGATTGTACATACTATGTAAGTTTGGAAAAACCTGCCAGAAAAATACTTCCATTAGAGGACTTGCAGGACAATCCTTTTACCAAAGCAATGAAGAAGGGACGGTGAGAGGGGCATCAGCATGACTGAGAATCTTAATTGTGGGTCTTTTCTCTAGTCCACCCTGAAGGTATAAAATGCTCTAACTGAACTGGGCATTCTGATTACAAGACCTATGAGAGGATCCCCAAAAAACAAAAGCCGAGAGGTGGTACTTAACAGTCAGAAGCCAGGTGAGCACAATTATCATAATGAGATGCAAGATTATTGTGCCAGCTGGCTCGCAAAGGGGAATATCTTCCATCACAGGACACAGCAAGAGTCATGTTGAACTTTAAGCTATAGCAGCCATCTGGGCACTTTAGATTCCTCACACCAAAGGTCTGGAAAGCAGGAAAAACAAGGATAATTAACCCTGATTAGCAGGAGGAAGTAGGCTGCTATTAAATAATGTGGATGGGGCAAATATATTTGGCAAGTAGGTGATCCACTTTGGTGTATCTGGTGAATCCATGGCCCAAGTTTGATATAATTTTGTAAGTTCAGTTGCCACAGCTTGAGAATGAGGCAGTAACCAGGAATTCAAACACCTCGGGGATGAGATTCTGTGTCATCCCACCAGGTAAGCCATCCAGATGAGTCGAGGGGCTAAGATTGAAGGAGAACTCAGAATGGGTAGTGGAAGAAGGAAAAACTGCCTGTCAATTGTAGCCCCCAGAACAGAGAGTGTTGTGTACTGGGGAGGGAGACCTTTCCCAAGGTCATGTCCCTTTCCAGAGAGAAGCCTGTATCCAATGACTGGCTGAGGCAGGGTTATGAAAGGCCAGCTCCTGTCCCCAACTATGGGTAGCTCTGAGGTGCCGTTTCAGCTTCAGAATGGAGGCCTTTTTGTAACAGCATTGTAACCTAACTTCTCCATCTGACCAATAAAGAATTCAACATATTGCTTCTGAGACCACTTCCCAATGATTTTTTTCTATATATCATTCTCAGTGTCAGAGTCCGCTTTCCAACGAATGCAACCTGAAACAGCCCTCATGGACAAAAGATGGTTATGAAAGCTCCGAAGATCAAGTCCTCCTACAATCACTTTCAAAGGCAGGAATAATGGAGGAGTGATGGAGACAGTGGGCAGATTAGTCAGAAGGCTATTGCAGTAATGCACAGGAGAGAAAACTGTGGCTCAGAGCAAAGACTGTGGAAATAGAAACTATGAAATTGGAGATTGAAGGTTTAATTTGGGGGGATGTTCAACAGGCATCACTGATAGATCAGAAATTGTGTATAGAAGAGTGATAAGGTGGTAAGAATGATGTGTATATATTCAATCAAAGCCAAATGTTTTCTTGAAACAGTTCAGTTCATATTTTTGCCTTTTCTATTGTTGATTAAAAATTTTTCTTGGGGCACCTGGGTGGCTCAGTTGGTTAAGCGACTGCCTTCGGCTCGGGTCATGATCCCGGAGACCCGGGATCGAGTCCCACATCGGGCTCCCTGCTCGGCAGGGAGTCTGCTTCGTCCTCTGACCCTATCCCCTCTCATGTGTTCTCTCTCTCTCAAATAAATAAATAAAATCTTAAAAATTTTTTTTTCCTTGTCACAAGAACAACAGTAATAGTAATAATGCATAGATGCACACATGAAGACACATCTGTATTTAGGAATTTACATGTCATTTAAATTAGTTTTATGGACTATTGCCTTGTTGGTATATCGCTCTTTTTCAGTACTTCTGATATTATGTGGCAGGTGTGCTTATCAATCATTGTATAAGGAACCTTCTCACTCATGTTTCTGTTAAAAAATTCAATTAACTGGAAATAATATAAATTAAGTAGAGAGCTGTGACATTCACATAAAGACTAAATTCTCTGTGGTGACCGAACTGCAAACTGTTTATGCCCTTCACCTCACTCTTTACGACTGAAAAGATCAGAGACCTAGGTTGGGAGCATAACTGGTAGTTCTTTAAGCCCACTCCATCATGTGAAAGTTCGTGCCAATGTTAACAAGAAACTGACTTTTCAGGTTGGTGTCCATTTGTAACTATTTAAATTTATCTGTAGATGTCACCTTTGTTGGATGGTGAATACCCTACAAAATTATATTGTAAAACCCTGAAAATGGTGCATACCATGATAGTGATACTTCATTATAGCAATTAAGGTTCATGATTAGCTGAATCATAATTCTGTGAGGCCATAAATTGAAACTTTGAAATCCAAGTCACTTGAAGACCAGAGTTGGCATATAAAACCTCAAATTAAGGAGTAAATATCTTACGTGTATTGACTTCAGCAAAGTTCTGTTTACTCAAATAAGTAATCCATTAACACAAGAAAAGTGCATTCTTCGGTTTTGACAATGAATATAAAATGATTGGGCTATCACAAGATGACGCTTTAGGAAATGTATCACAGTTTTATTGGCTGTGGTACATTGGCACACTGACATCTGGGCCCAGAGACTGGGATTTTGTCAATTGAGAAAAAGAGAAAAGCAGCTGCCAGAGTTGTAGGCAGAAGTATGAAAAATAAATCATAATTTTGAACTAGCATTTAAAAATGTTTGAATATTTATTTTTTAAAGATGTAGAGAAGTTCCTGGAGAATAACACATCATTCTTTGACTCATGAGTTTATGGAAAAATTATGAAATCAGATTGAGAATTCTGAAGAACAAACTTTAATTTCCCAAAATATTGTTATGTTGGCATCCTAAATTATTTTTTTTAAGATTTTATTTATTTATTTGACAGAGAGATGCAGCAAGAGAGGGAACACAAGCAGGGGGAGTGGAAGAAGCAGGCTTCCCGCGGAGCAGGGAGCCCGATGAGGGGTTCGATCCCAGGACCCTGGGATCATGACCTGAGCCGAAGGCAGACGCTTAACGACTGAGCCACCCAGGCGCCCCGTTGACATCCTAAATTAAAGAAGAGAATATAACAAAGAAAATTCTAAAAAATGCACTAACTCATTGATTTAGACCTTTTATTTTTTAAATATTTTACTTATTTATTTGACAGATAGAGAAAGAGAGAGAGCACAAGCAGGGTGAGTGGCAGGCAGAGGGAGAAGCAGGCTCCCCGCTGAGCAAGGAGCTTGATGTGGGGGTTCCATCCCAGGACACTGGGACCATGACCTGAGCCAAAGGCAGATGCTTAATGACTGAGCCACCCAGGTGCCCCTTGATTTAGACATTTTATCAACATATAGCTATGTATCTGTATCTCTATATCTGTACATGTATGTGTATGTGTACCATATGATAGTAGATTTGGGGGAAGGCAAATTTCCTTTTGCCTCATGTGCAAGGAAATTAATATTACGAATATTTCAACACTCTCAGTCTTTCTCTGTCCCTTCACTCATTCTAGCTCTGGGAAGGAGAATTGGCATTTGAAAATCTCAGAACAAATTCTGTACATTTTCATTGTATAGGAATTTGACATTCAACCAGCTCTGCCTGAAACTTCTATAATTCTGTGGCTTTGTATTAAGATGCTCATGTTTGCCAAATACCTAAAGGTCTCCAAGAGTTTTCTCAAGAACAAAATTGACACAGTAATTGCCCTGCTTGCCTCCTGAGTCCTTTACTCAGAGTTCATATTTGGGAAGAAGATGTACTACAGATGAAGTCTTATAATGATGGCTAGGGATATGAGTGCTAACCTCAGTTGGCCAGGTCTAGATCCTAGCTCCAGCACTTACTAGACCTGTGAATTTGATCAACTCACTTATATGCAAAATGAGATATGAATAGTATCCGGCATTCCCAGACCCATAATAAGCACTCAATAAGTGTTATCTCTCTCTCTATATATATATATCAATAAAGTGTGTTTTGTGATCTCAAGTATGCTATATCTTTAATATGCACAAATTAAATTAGATTTTGTTGTGCTTAGTATAGCAGGAGAATGGACTAAACCTTTCAAAATGTGATTAACATATACTGGGATAAAAAGGAATTTTTAGAAGTTTTTCAATTTATTAGGAAGTGTGAGTTGAAATTGATTCTCAGTAATCTTCAGTTAAGTTTGTATGACATTTAAAAGGTAGGTACATATACATCTCTGGGATTAGGAAAAGACACATAAATGAATATGCTTTCTAGTTAAAAGTATTGCAATATGACAAAAATCGAACTTACCTCACCACTTTGTGAGTTTTTGAATAAGGAAATACAAATTTATTTTTCTCTGAAACAACAAAAATGCTTTAATAAATGGAATGTGTGAAAGGTTTAGAGGTTTAAATAGAAAATTTTCATAATAAAATCTAATATCATCCATTTCGCACAACAGAAGGTAGTTAAAATATATGCTAATCATGCTTAAAATGAAAAACTTAGGAATTAATATCAGTGTCTTCCAAAATGTTTTTTTTTTTTTTTCCCAAATTTTGCAAGTCATGAAAGTCTGATTGTATTTTCTAAATTTTAACAGATGAGTTCAGGCAAAAGAATAGGTGTGAAACAATTTAAAAATGAATCTATTCTAAAAGAGCTTGCCTATTTTTCTAAATGCAGTTTTTAATTTGTACTTCATGCTTTGTAGAAATTTTCCATATTTCATTATAATTGAACTGAATTTTTTTCATTCACTAAAAGAGAGAATATTTCTTTTTTAATTAAAAGTTTACTGGAAATACATACTGCATTTTCTGCACTTTTACACTTATACTCAGTTTATTTGGAGGAATATATGCGGCATGATTTTTCCCTTCTGGCCCCACTTTAAACAAGTACTTAACCACTTTTTCTCAGTTTCAAAGTTATAGCAAATGCTTCTGGAGCTAGACTGTGAAAGTTAATAAATTAATATAACTGCTTGTCTATCTTAAAATTAATAAGTCAAATTCAGTATAGTTTTCTGATGGCAAAAGAACATGTAACGATTTTACCCTACCTTCTCTCTAATTAAATGATGTGATTGTATCATTCACAAAATTTTATCATTAGTGTGTATATAGAGAAAATTATATGAATATACATATACATATATAGAAGTGTGTGTGTGTGTTCCTAGTATATATGCAAAGTCTCCAATACAAATTTTGTCCCATGGTTGCTCTAGAAATATTTCCTAATTCAATAAATACAGAGTTTTGCTGCTGAGTGAGATGTGAAAGCTATTAGCAAGTCAGTACTTCTATTTAAAAAGCCATATAAATCAGAAAAATAACCTTTTTGAGAGCAGAAATGGCAGGAATGGGCTAAAACTTTCAGAGAAGTATGAACCATAGAGAAGTAATCTGAATTCAGCAACTGATACTGCCCTTGGAGGTATTTCAGATACTAGGCAAGGGCAAGGGTCAAAGAACCCAAGATGGAACTGCTTGAAAAACAAGCAAGCAAACAAACACACAAACAAAAACCAGCAGAACTTTTGAGAGATATGATGGGTTGAGGTAGTATATAGGCTGCTTTTTTTCCTCAGATACCTGCTGAAATTTTGGGCTATCCAACTTAAGCAGGGAGGTAAATTCCTAAGTAAAAAGATATTGAAAAGCAAAGCAGAGTGTACTTGCATTTTATGAAACAAAAACTAGGGACCATGAAGAATACTCAGGACTCTCATTTGAGAACACCTAACAGCTAGTAGAGACCCAGAGGTAGAGTAAGCATTACCAGTGTGCCAACCCAGCTGAGAGTAAGCACAATCCCTGATTAAATAAAAGATATCAACAACCACTTTATCACTCTAATAGAGGGAACATTATATTCTCTCTGGAAGAATGTAACATCATTTGATGTTTTGTATACATATGTACATAAAAATACATATCATATTTTTATACAAAATATACCACATTCAATTAAAAAATCTATTAGACATTCCACATGACCAAAAACATGACAAAATCAGGCCCCCCAAAAAAATATTTTCAAGGATTATCCAGATTTTAGAGATTGGTGACAAAGTCTTTAAAAGACTTATGACTAACATATTCAAGAAATAGACAAAAAGAGGGCGCCTGGGTGGCTCAGTTGGTTAAGCGACTGCTTTCAGCTCAGGTCATGATCCTGGAGTCCTGGGATCGAGTCCCACATCGGGCTCTCTGCTCGGCAGGGAGCCTGCTTCTCCCTCTGACCCTCCCCCCTCTCATGTGCTCTCTCTCTC